>NC_068939.1:167041813-167281813 GCF_016801865.2 Culex pipiens pallens | reverse complement strand
ATTCCAAATTGTATTTATCTTTTTTTTTTAGATACGACTAAATTTTTCATTATTCCGTAAAGTTTAGATTTTTTTAATTGTATTTTTTTACAATTTTCATGTATTAACTGATATTATGCCTTTTTTTCTGTCTGACGATTATGACTTTCAATAAAATTTCTCGATAGTTTAGAATTGCTGTCTTGAAGTTTTCTTTTCATGTTCAGATAAATGGAAAAATCTAAAATTCACTATCCATATTCATGATAGTATTAAGTAAGACAACACAAGAATGCTGATTAGGGCTTACTGTATCAATGAATTTATTTTTGAATTTATAAAATTAAAGTCACGATCAATTTTTAGAGGCCACCTCGTAAAAATTTATAAAATAAAAACAACTGTTTGAGTTGGATGAAATGTTTCCCATGCAAAAAAAAGTCTTTGCATCATTATTTTTTTCAATACAAGTTTTAATACAATATTGGTCATACAATATGAGCATGTAATAACAATTCTGTATCTTCAGAAGGAATATTCTGATCGATTTGGTGTCTTCGGCAAAGTTGAAGGTTACAATTAGGACTTTTTAGGAAAAAAAAGTACATGAAAAAAAACCGATGACTTTGATAGGTTTGAGATTTTTTCGCAAAATGAAGAATACAAATAAAATACGCACGGAATTGTATGAAATCATACTGACCGGTGTAGAGAATGGTTCAAGGTACTTCTAGAAGAAGTTTTCATTAAATTTAGAATAGTTTAAAAATTACTAAACTATAACTATAATTAAGAAAACGTTGATAAATAACATTATTTTCATATTCTCAAAGTGTCATGATTATCTCAATGAACATGATTTCAAATCGGAAAACGGAATGCATTTTCGGATTCTTCGGACAATTTTCCACTAGGAGAAGGTAAACGAAGTTAGTAAATAATAAAAATTGTGTGTTTTTGAAACATAATTAAATAAAATTTCCAAATTTGAAGGCATTTTCAGTAGAACAAATTTTATACAAAATGTGAAAACTTTTGATTCGTGCTTCGAATTCAGTTTAAAATGCAATATGAATCGATAATTTTATAAACAAAACTATTTTTAACAAATTTCAGGCAAAATTCTGACTTTTTAACAATTTTACCTAAAATTTATATGTATTTTGTTAAAAAGCTTATAAACTTAGTTAACAAAAAATAAACGTTGATTTTTTTTATTAAAAAATATATCAGCAACCTCATCGATCGTACATTCGACGTAAAATAAAATTTAAACACATTTAACCTGATTTTAACAACAAAAACTATGACTATCAAAGTCACCCCGGAGCAATTCTCTACGAAATCGATATTTTTTCTTCAATTTTAATTTTTGTACTTTTTAATCCGACTGAAACTTTTTTGGTGCCTTCGGTATGCCCAAAGAAGCCATTTTGCATCATTAGTTTGTCCATATAATTTTCCATACAAATTTGGCAGCTGTCCATACAAAAATAATGTATTAAAATTCAAAAATCTGTATCTTTTGAAGGAATTTTTTGATCGATTTGATGTCTTCGGCAAAGTTGTAGGTATGGATACGGATTACACTGGAAAAAAATAATACACGGTTAAAAAAAATTTGGTGATTTTTTTATTTAACTTTCTATCACTAAAACTTGATTTTCAAAAAATCACTATTTTTATTTTTTTTTTATTTTTTGATATGTTTTAGAGGACATAAAATGCCAACTTTTCAGAAATTTCCAGGTTGTGCAAAAAATCTTTGACCGAGTTATGAATTTTTTAATCAATACTGATTTTTTTCAAAAAATCGAAATTTTGGTCGCAAAAATTTTTCAACTCCATTTTTCGATGTAAAATTGAATTTGCAATCAAAAAGTACTTTAGTGAAATTTTGAAAAAGTGTACCGTTTTTAAGTTATAGTCATTTTTATGTAACTTTTTTCAAAATAGTCGCAGTTTTTCATTTTTTTAAATTAGTGCACAAGTTTGCCCACTTTTGAAAAAAATATTTTTGAAAAGCTGAGAAAATTCTCTATATTTTGCTTCTTTGAACTTTGTTGATACGACCTTTAGTTGCTGAGATATTGCAATGCAAAGGTTTAAAAACAGGAAAATTGATGTTTTCTAAGTCTCACCCAAACAGCCTAGGGACCTACAAAGGGAAATGAATTTTCTGGGAGAAATTTCAAACACCCAAAGTCATTAAAATTTAAGGTTGAAAACTTGTAGTTTTTCTTTGGTGCTGGCACTTTTCTTGTACCGAACAAGCACAAACATAACAAAAACTACCAGATTGTTAACAACAACAGTTTTACAATACTTGTGATTGTTATAAGTCTCGTTTTTTCGCCAAAATTATTTTAAATTGATTCCGACCTTGTTCTTGCATGATCTTGTTGCTCGATTGGAACCCCGATTTGACAGTTCGATTGGAACCCTGAGAGTGACATTTCGCCTCTCCATATAGGCTCTCTAAAACAGCCCACCATTTTTCAATGTCGATATCTCAGCAACTAATGGTCTGATTTTCAATGTTAAAATATGAAACATTTGTGAAATTTTCCGATCTTTTCGAAAACAATATTTTCAAAATTTTCAAATCAAGACTTACATTTCAAAAAGGCCAAACATTCAATATTACACCCTTTTAAAATGTAAGTCTTGATTTGAAAATTTTGAAAATATTGTTTTCGAAAAGATCGGAAAATTTCACAAATGTTTCATATTTTAACATTGAAAATCGGACCATTAGTTGCTGAGATATCGACATTGAAAAATGGTGGGCTGTTTGGGTGAGACTTAGAAAACATCAATTTTCCTGTTTTTAAACATTTGCATTGCAATATCTCAGCAACTAAAGGTCGTATCAACAAAGTCCAAAGAAGCAAAATATAGAGAATTTTCTCAGCTTTTCAAAAATATTTTTTTCAAAAGTGGGCAAACTTGTGCACTAATTTAAAAAAATGAAAAACTGCTACTATTTTGAAAAAAGTTACATAAAAATGACTATAACCTGAAAACGGTGCACTTTATCAAAATTTCACTAAAGTACGTTTTGATTGCAAATTCAATTTTACATCGAAAAATGAAGTTGAAAAATTTTTGCGACCAAAATTTCGATTTTTTGAAAAAAATAGTATTGATTAAAAAATTCATAACTCAGTCAAAGATTTTTTGCACAACCTGGAAATTTCTGAAAAGTTGGCATTTTATGTCGTCTAAAACAATTCAAAAAATAAAAAAAATTAAAAATAGTGTTTTTTTGCAAATCAAGTTTTAGTGACAAAAAGTTAAATAAAAAAATCACCAAATTTTTTTTACCGTGTATTATTTTTTTCCAGTGTAGTCCGTATCCATACCTACAACTTTGACGAAGACACCAAATCGATCAAAAATTTCCTTCAAAAGATACAGATTTTTGAATTTTCAGACATCATTTTTGTATGGACAGCTGCCAAATTTGTATGGAAAATTATATGGACAAACTAATGATGCAAAATGGCTTCTTTGGGCATACCGAAGGCACCAAAAAAGATTCAGTTGGATTTAAAAATACAAAAAAAATCGAATGACCGAAATCCTAGAGAACTGCTCCCCGGTGTTCAAAATAAGAATTTTCAACGCAACTATTTTTTTAAACAGTATTGAAAATACTTTTTTTCCAAAATAGTGCATGCACCTTGTGTGGCCTACCCTAGTACATGTTTTAAAAATAATAGTCTTGAGAAACCACCTTACCAGTTGGAAAATATTCCAAAAATAAATTGAAATCCTGTCAATGTCACCCCGGTTTACGGTACTAAGATCTGGTTTAGGAGATATGAATAATCGGAAAATCGGAAGAAACAAATGACTTAAAATAATTTTTTGAAGCAAAATCGAATTGTCAATTGAAAAGTACTTCACATTTTGGTTTGATTAGATATGGTCTGAAATTAAAGCCACATTCGATTTTTTTCCATTTTTTTTTTCTTTTTTTTTGCATTCAAAAAATTCTTCTTGAGAGAAATGCACATGGAAAAGATATTTTTGAAAAGCTGAAAAAAAATTCTATACTTTTCTCTCTGAATCGTTGAAACTCGGGCAATAAGTTTCTGAGATTCCGCCGCACAATGAATTCGAATCGACAAAAAGGAATTTCTTTAAGCGGCACCTAATGAGCCTGACGATATTATGAAAACTATTGGTTCCATTTCCAATGTTAAAAATTGAATATGTTGCGAAATTTTCTGATCTTTTCAATAAAAATTACTTTAATATTTTAAAATCAAGCTTAACTTTTAAAAAGGTCAAAGAAGAATCATTTTCCATATTTTGGTTTGGCTCTCCTTCAAGAAGTAATAAAAAATAAATGAAAAATGATGAAATATCTGAAAATTAAAAATTAAAGATGACTATAACTCAAAAAATTTCGTACTTTCAAAAATAATTTTATACAATCGTATCTCTGGAATCACATTTTGCATCATAATGCATACTATGGCTTAAATGATACAGAATTTCATATACAGTCAAGAGGCCTCGGAAAAAATTCACTTCGGATAATCGAATTACGAAAAAAATATTTTTTTAGTTGTCCAATTTCTGATGATCGAGCTTAAATATGATCCCTAATCTACGCTATAGTGATTTAGAATATTTTTATCCAAGATGGTGGCCAATATGGTGGTGACGAAATATTGAAAAAATGCATTTTATTATTTAATAGGCAATCAACTATTCAAATTTGACTAAAATATGGTTGCAGAACTCGAATTTGATGTTTAAAACAAGAAAAAGAAAAAAAAATAAAAAACGTTACTTAATCCACCTTAAGGTGGTTGGTGCCTTCCTTACATTCATGTTGTATTTTAGGTTGTATTCACAAATTAATTTAAGAGTTTTTTTTACATTATTTTTTTTAATTAATTCTTTTTATTTTTTTTCATTTTATTTTTTAATAATTTTTGTTTTCACCAGAACAGCAATTTTCAATTCTTTTTTAACCAACTCTCCAAAATAAAAAAGAAAGGGGGGCTGTAATTGAGTTTAAAAGTGCTGATAAGCCAACATTTGGTGCACGATGGAATTGCATGCTCTCCCCCTAGTCTTAGTAAACAATGTCTTATGAGTTGTATATTTCAGTAAAAAGTTCGTGTAAATCTTTGTCGAGACAAAATGATGTATACAGCAACATAATTAATACATACTTTTTCCAGAAGAGACGCAGACACTACTTAAGCAATGTGGTAACCGGGCGATATGCATGCTGCGCGACTCTCGTGCGTAAGCAAAAAGACCCGGCCTTTGAGGTCATGCAAAAATCACCCTTTTTTGTAGCTACAAAAAAACTTTTTAATGGCATAACTTTAAAAGTACTTCACTAAACAGAATAAAATATAATAGGGTCTAAGGGGTCCCCAAAACGAACAGAATAAGGCGGATCCGGCCAAAATCCGTTCAGCCAGTTCTGAGATAATCGTGTGGAAAAAAAATCATGTCTACACACATCCCCACAGACATTTGTTCAGAATTTGATTCTGAGTCGTTAGGTTTACGTGAAGGTATATCTAGGAGGTGTATTTAAGAAGTTCATTTTTCGAGTGATTTTATAGCCTTGCCTCAGTGAGGTGAGGAAGGCAAAAACGAAGCCTCATACAGTCCTTCGGATAATCGAAACTTCGATAATCGAGGCTTCGGATAATCGAGTCTGGACTGTATTTACATTCCCATTTTGTATAACCAACAATGGATGGATTGGAATGGGTAGCATCCAAATAAAAAAATAAAATAAAAATCGCGAAACAATTTGAGAAAATCTAGAGGACTGCTTTATTGCGTTGTAAGTGAAAATATAAGTTGAAAATACTGTGGAGAAAATTTTTCACGGTTTTGGTAAAAGTTTATTTATTTATCGACTTCCATAAAATTGACAAAAACCACTATGAAGATTATTTATTCAAATTTTCTTCCACAATGAACACATAACTCACATTCTGAATACATTAGGGCTAGTCAACGTACCCACTTACCGGTGGGCCTCCTCCTACTGATAACGATGTGTCATACCTTTGCAAAAAAAACCCACTGATTTTCACTCCCTTAACCTTTCACACAGTATCAGCCTGCAGTTGGTGGTGGTGGCATCGCGTTGGCGCCTAGCCGTTTGTTTGTGTGTCAAGATTAATGGCTCCATAAATTCCTGGCGACCAGGTCTGGCACCCCCCCCCCCCCTTTAGGACCCATGCTGAAGAGAGAGATAAGCCAAAACGCGCCCTTCGGGTCTCACCCCAGAAAATGGCATGTAATCGTTTGAACATCTTCCACTTCACTTGGCTCAGGCCGGTTGTGAGAGTGAGTGTGCAGCATATTTTTCACTGCTTTTTCCTGGCCGCAGGGTTGTCAGGTGAAAAAACGAAACCAAAAAAAAACAAAAACTTTGAGAAAAAGCAGATCTGACCTCGTAAAGTAGCATTAACCTAGAGGCGGGTGGTTTTATGCTACCGTCAGCATCCTTCACCACCCACATAGGGTGGGTACTTGACGATGTGTCATACCCACCGGCGACAGCCCAGAAAGTGGGTGGATTCGTTAAACAGACTGTAGAGCAGAGATTTTTGGGTCTTGCGCCCACCTTGGGGCCGCCAATAAACTGTCAACTTTACTTTTAGTAAACAGATTTTTCATATTTCATTAACCAAGTGCCTTTAGACAGTATAAAATACGGAGTCGGTTTAAGCTTCTAAAGATGGTAAACTTTTGATTGAACAAGATATGTTTTTGCCTTTCTTACAAAAGAAAGGTTTAAGGTTTGCTTTTGGAAAAACGCTTTTTTCAGAAATCTTAAAAAATTCGTGCACGGCGAAGATTCGTCCCAGGAAAAAATCCTATTACTAAATTGAAGGTTTAGATGCGCTCTTTCGATTGAATTTTGGCCCGAAACCCGGAACTCAAAGTCTGATTTTTGAGAGCTCTTTTTCTGAAATACATGAGCGATGTCTGTACCCGCTCTTAAAAATTTGTGTCTTCCATCACTGGAAAACCGCTCGTAAAACCCACAATTTTTAAAAGTCAGATCAGTAGCCGTGGGATCGGAGACGAACATTTTATTTTTCGATTCACAATTTTCGACCAGTAAATGTGGTCAAAGCCATTTTTAGAGGTATTTTTTGGACTATTTTACAGATAACACTATCAAAACACTATCACCCCCCCCCCCCTTCAAAATTGTTCTGAAAAATAAGGGAGCACAACAAATATTTTTCCAAAAAACTTCAAAAATTCCATGAAAATAGAAGTCTAATCAACTGAAAACAATCTAAAATGCATTTTTCTGCATTGATAATCATATTTAGCATGTTTGGGCTTGTTTAAAAATGTTTTGAATTTTTATAAAATTCCAATTTCGCAAAAAAATAATTTTCGTCAATGCTAAGATATTTTGAAAACTAATGATTGCAAAACAACTGGGCAGGTGTTAAATGCATTTTTAAACACTTTTTTTCAAAAAAAAAATCATTTTTTATATTTTTTGGTCCCCCCCCCCTCGACTTTGGCCAGAGTCAAGGGACATAAACTTCAAAAAATATTTGCTACGGCCTACTTAGGAATAACGCAAGGGATATCATTTCTAATAAATCTAACTGAAAATAACATTTATTCAAAAATGATACATGACAATTTATTTTCATTTCAGTTATTGGGTTGTTTGGGAAAACGTCAGTGCACTCATTAAACTAATCTGAGATATGAGGTACTGATACAAGAGAGAGCATTGGGCAGAGGAAAGAGAAAAAAAACCAAATAACCATCGAAAATCATTAAATTAGAAAATCAAAATATAGATGATAAGCTATAAAAAATAAAAAAAAATATAAAAATTTGAATACCACTGTCTCAACACTTGAATAAAAAAATAATGCATTTTACACTAGTTCAGATATTTTGCAATCATTAGCAGGGTCACCAGGTCAAAATTTGGAAAATCTGGCAAAGTATCGATCAAAAATCTGGAAAAATCTGGCAAAGTATCCATCAAAAATCTGGAAAAATCTGGCCGATGAAAATCTAACAAATCTTACTGGAAAAGGGAAGGAAGGATATGAATTAACTCAAAAGTTTGTATGATTTAACATTTTCTTTTAGGCAAGCCCATTGTAATATTTTTGATTTTCATTAAATTCGTTCATTTTAATCAAAAAGTTGTTCATAATGGCCATAAAGTGAGAAATCTGGCAAAATCTGTCAATATCTGGCACTGAGAAGGATGAATCTTTATTCTGGCTGACACTTGAAAAATCTGGCATTCCCAGATTTATCTGGCAACCTGGCAACCCTGATCATTAGTTTCAAATAATGTAAGATTTGACAATTACAAAAATTTTAGCGAACATTTTCAAAAAAATCATAAGATTATTGAATGAACCCAACATGTTAAAACTGATTCCAAATGCAGGGAATTGCATTTTAAATTGATTTCAGCAAAGTTTTTTGGATTTTTTTTTGCTTCCTAATTTTTGGGCCGATTTTGAAGGGAGATGACAAAAATTTTAAATAAAATGTGTCAGCCTAACCAATTTAGAAAAAAAAAAATGCTGTTAGATTTGTTTATAATCCCGGGCAGACGGTAATAACAAAATTCATGCCATTTCAATAACAAATACTGTTAAAATAACAGAAAATGTTATGGAATCTTCTTGAAAAATCTATTTTTGCATATCGGCTTAATAACAGTTTATGTTATCATAACAAAATTTGTTATTGGTCTGATATTGGTTGAAAGCCAAAACAACTTGCGAATAACATTTTTTGTTATGGAAGAATAACTCCAACTGTTATTGGGATGATCGGATTAGTTGTTAAAATAACAAAAAATAATAACAAAGATTCGTTCGAAGAATAAATAAAAATGTTATTAGTCTGTTATTAGAATAACAATCAAATAACATAAAAATCATAACGACGAATAACAAATCTTGTTATAAATAACATAAAATGTTATTGGCCTAGTATTTTTTAATAACAAAAAATGTTATTCCCAAGTTATTTCCGTCTGCTCGGGCTGGTATTGGTTGAAAGCCAAATCAACTTTGAAATAACATTTTTTGTTATGGAAGCATACCGCCAATTGTTATTGGGATGATCGGATTAATTCTTAAAATAACAAAAAATAATAACAAAGATTTGTTCGAAGAATAACTTAAAATGTTATTAGTCTGTTATTACAATAACAATCCAAAAACAAACAAAAAAATCATAACGACGAATAACAAATTTTGTTATAAATAACATAAAATGTTATTGGCCTAGTATTTTCAAATATCAAAAAATGTTATTCCCAAGTTATTTCCGTCTGCTCGGGATAGTCCAAAATGCTTGAGCTTTTGAGCTATTGCACAAGATGGTTAAAAATGGCAGTGTTGACTTTTTTAAATCATGGTTTACCGAAAGTGTCGAAAAAACGGTAATTAAATTTTATAAATAAACTTTTAGATGCAAAATTATAAAATTGCTATCAAAAAGTACATGACAAAAAAAAAACATTGAGGTCTGTTTTCTTGTTACAGGCAAATAAAATTGTTTATGTTTTTTTTAAATGTTGTTTTACCAGTGATAATAATGATTAAGCTTGACCATGCCTTAAAATATTATTTTCGTGAAGACATTGGCCAATTGTTGTAGAAAAATTAGTTGAGAGAGAATACAAACTGCAAAATATATATTTCTGAATGTCAACAAAAAAGCATTCAATAATCAAGAAACAATATTTAAGCAACTTTTCAATGTCAAAAAAAATATTAAGAATATAATTTCAAAAATATATACATACATTTAAATTTGGAAATTTTGAAAAGTACGGTATGTTTTTTTTAAACTTTGATACATAATTAAAACATGTAAGGATTAAAACAGATGATATGATTATTTAAAAATTGGCAACATTGCCAATGAAATTTAACCATTTTGTGTTACAGATGGACACATTGTTTTATCATAGGTTTCCTTTTTTTTCATCACATTTGAATTTATTAACACAATAAAATAAAATGCGACATGAAAAGTGTAATTTTAAAAAATGGTTTGATTTTAATAAGAGTGTACTTATGTTTTTTCTGAGTAAGGTTAAATATACTTATTATTTTGTCGACAACATTTGTTCGATCAGAAAATATGAAATTCGTATGAAAACTATACATGGAGTTGATTATTTTGTTTCAAATAAGAATGCGTTTGATTTTTTTTATTATATCTTTTCTATAAAAAAAACCATGCTTGATCAATTTGTCTCATCTATTTCGAAAAACTCAAAACATTTTTTGAACTACTTTTATGCGTGCTAAGAAAATTTATTTAAGGCAAAAATTAACAAATAAAAAAAAATTGTTATCAAATTGAGCAAATTTTTTTGCCGCTTCCTTTTACCGATTCTCATCTCACAAAAAAAACAGTATGCTTTATTTTTTTTTGTCAAATATGCATGATGATTGAATTGAATCCAAAATCATAAGTTACATTTTGTTCTGAATTAAATCCTCCTCCACCTTCTAAAGCGCAAAAATGCAAAATCGTAAACTAAAAAAAATAACAACAAAAAAAATACAGCGAAAAATATTTTTTCAAGTTAATTTGATTTAATCTCCAATGCTTTTCTTTACTAAAGTGGTTAATCCATTAACATTTTTGAAGCTTTTTTATCAAAAATATAAACAAAAAGAATTGCAAAAACTTTGTTTATCATATAAACCCAAAATGTGACCATAAATCGATATTTTGACGCTTTGTTTCAATTCTGAGGGCAAGTTCAGATTCAGCGGGAAAAATAGATTGAAAAAAATTAATTGAACAATTTTCGGTTTTTGTAAGGGTGATCCCATAAACATGTCGCTTGAAAATTAGTTATTTTCAAATGAAGATATTTCGAGTCTCTTAAAATTTGGCCAACGCTTTATCGAGATATTTCATTTTTCAAATTACATGTTTCTTACCGTAAAATGGAAGTTACTCTAACACTTTTGACCTTTTGGTCAAAATTCACTTAAAAAAAACAAAAATGTTTGTTTTAAAATAGCTCTAAAAGAACCCCAAAAATCACTTTTCTTTTAAAGTTAACCCTGAATTGTTTGATTTCAAAATAGTAGTTTATGCAACAAGTTGCAAAAAGAGGATTTTTTCAGCACGAGTCGTACATTTATCCAACGAGGTTCACCGAGTTGGATAAATACGAAGAGTGCTGAAAAAACCAAGTTTTGCAACGAGTTCCATACAACATTTTTTGCAATTCCGAAAAACACCCATTGAGTGAAATTTTATGTCAAATTTTCATGTATTTTGTCAATAAATCGCTTGAATAAAAAAAAAAGTTGAAATTTTCAGCATTTATTTTGAAAAGTGTTGCTATTCGATTCTGTTATTTTTGGTACAGAAAAGTAGGCTATTTCGTCGTTCAAGAATGACAGGAAAAGTAAGTAGTTTCACGACGGAATTGCAAAAAAGTGATTTTTGAAGGTTTGCTCAGGTGGTAAATATGGTCGTAGAAGGCGAAGATTGCGAAATAGATTTTTTTTTCAACAGCTTTCTAGAAGACAAAAAAAATCAAAACTTTTCCAGAAAAGTTAGATTTTCGAAAACATAATACAGATTGATTGATTACAGATTGATATTGATTTTGAGAGTTTTATTTGCTGTTCTTAATTTAGAAAAATGCATATAAATAAGTTTGAAGAGGAATTTGCACAAAGCAAGAATTTCTTCAGAACTTGTTCAACATCAAAACGCTTCAATTTAATTAGTAACGGCTCATTGCTCGTTTAATCCTACCCTTTCTTCCACTCTGAAAAGACAAAATGTTAACTTTTCTGGTTTCACATTCCTTCTTCATCCCTCGTCAAATAGATTCTGCCCCCCTCGGCCACCCTCCCGCGTCAAATAATCACAGGAATTAATCTATGGCTTTTTCGCCTCCGCTAAAGCCCCGAAACTTTTCTTCGGTTCTTTTCCCCTTTTTCGAAACAAGCTTGTACACAGTTAGAAAAAACAAATAATTTTTATGTTTTATCTAAAAAAGGACATCATTTATGTCAGAAAAGATTCATTTTTAATGTTCAATGTTTTAGGCAAAAATTTACTTTAAAATGACTTTATTAAGGAGGAAAAATTTAACTATAACATTTTTATTATAATTTTCTGTGTAGCTTTTTGGCATTAGCACTTTTGGGGTTGCGAGGTTTCCGCGTTTGGCAATATTGGCAAATTTGTCAATGACGTGATGCTGCTGGTGACTCGTCAGATGATGGTTTGGTTTCTGGTCCGTCGTTTTTTTTGCTTTCCCGGGTATGATTAATTAAACCAACCGTCTAATTTGCACTAATTAGTTACGCCATGTCAGAGGTTGTAACATTTAAGGTGGAGAAAATGAGATGATTAATGCTCATTTTCTTGTTTAACACTCTTTTTTATTTAAAGAGGTTTTAGACTTTTTTAATTTAATATTTTACGAACATTTTATAAAGAGAAAGTTTTCAAACTAAGCTCCACTTACCGGCACCAGGAAGCGGCGCACCTCGGCCAGGGCGTACGCGATCCGGGCGTGGGCCTCGGCCGGCGCCGTGTAGGTGCTGATCTCCACGTGCAGGTCCTCAGACAGATGGGCGTACCGTGGGTCGCCACTCAGTCGTAGTTCTTCCTCCTAGCGGGGAGAAAAAAAAATGTGAATAATAAAGCAAATCATTACTGGTGGGGGGAAATGTGTTGGGAAGATAATGTTATGCTTTGTTAAGGTGATTGGCATTTTGAAAATCTATGAACAATTTTTTAACAAAAAAATAATAAAAAGTCAAAAAAGATGAGTAGGTTGTAATAAAAAAACTAACTTAATCCACCTATGTGGTTGATGCCTTCCTCACTTTTTACCAACAATGAGTAATATGAGTGGTTTGGACACGTATTTTAACTATTTATTTTTAATCCAGAAAAATAAGTACACAGATATAACTTAAGTGGTCATAACTCGAGACAGGGTTGCCAGATCTTCAATGATGTGGACTCGTTGGAAAGGTTTTTTGATTACCTAACCAACGATGGGTCGGGTTCTGGATCCGGACATTGTTTACATACATTTAAGTGAGATCCGGCTTCAAAAAAGTACATAAATATCACTTAAGTGGTCATAACTCAAGACAGAGTTGCCAGATCTTCAATGTTGTGGACTCGTTGGAAAGGGTTTTCGATTACCTAACCAACGATGGGTCGGGTTCTGGATCCGGACATAATTTACATACATTTAAATGAGATCCGGCGTCAAAAAAGTACATAAATATCACTTAAATGGTCATAACTCAAGACAGGGTTGCCTGATCTTCAATGTTGTGGACTCGTTGGAAAGGTTTTTTGATTACCTAACCAACGATGGGTCGGGTTCTGGATCCGGACATCGTTTACATACATTTAAGTGAGACCCGGATTCAAAAAAGTACATAAATAACACTTAAGTGGTCATAACTCGAGACAGGGTTGCCAGATCTTCAATGTTGTGGACTCGTTGAAAAGGGTTTTCGATTACCTAACCAACGATGGATCGGGTTGTGGATCCGGACATCGTTTACATACATTTAAGTGAGATCCGGCTTCAAAAAAGTACATAAATATCACTTAAATGGTCATAACTCGAGACAGGGTTGCCAGATCTTCAATGTTGTGGACTCGTTGGAAAGGGTTTTTAATTACCTAACTAACGATGGGTAGGGTTGTGGATCTGGACATAGTTTATATACATTTAAGTGAGATCCGGCTTCAAAAAAGTACATAAATATCACTTAAATGGTCATAACTCAAGACAGGGTTGCCAGATCTTCAATGTTGTGGACTCGTTGGAAAGGTTTTTTGATTACCTAACCAACGATGGGTCGGGTTGTGGATCTGGACATGGTTTATATACATTTAAGTGAGATCCGGCTTCAAAAAAGTACATAAATATCACTTAAATGGTCATAACTCAAAACAGGGTTGCCAGATCTTCAATGCTGTGGACTCGTTGGAAAGGGTTTTCGATTACCTAACCAACGATGGGTCGGGTTCTGGATCCGGACATAGTTTACATACATTTAAGTGAGATCCGGCTTCAAAAAAGTACATAAATAACACTTAAGTGGTCATAACTCGAGACAGGGCTGCCAGATCTTCAATGTTGTGAACTCGTTGGAAAGGGTTTTCGATTACCTAACCAACGATGGGTCGGGTTGTGGATCCGGACATCGTTTACATACATTTAAGTGAGATCCGGCTTCAAAAAAGTACATAAATATCACTTAAATGGTCATAACTCAAGACAGGGTTGCCAGATCTTCAATGTTGTGGACTCGTTGGAAAGGTTTTTTGATTACCTAACCAACGATGGGTCGGGTTCTGGATCCGGACATCGTTTACATACATTTAAGTGAGATCCGGCTTCAAAAAAGTACATAAATATCACTTAAGTGGTCATAACTCGAGACAGGGTTGCCAGATCTTCAATGTTGTGGACTCGTTGGAAAGGGTTTTTGATTACCTAACCAACGATGGGTCGGGTTCTGGATCCGGACATTGTTTACATACATTTAAAAGAGATCCGGCTTCAAAAAGGTACATAAATATCACTTAAGTGGTCATAACTCAAGACAGAGTTACCAGATCTTCAATGTTGTGGACTCGTTGGCAAGGGTTTTCGATTACCTAACCAACGATGGGTCGGGTTCTGGATCCGGACATAGTTTACATACATTTAAATGAGATCCGGCGTCAAAAAAGTACATAAATATCACTTAAATGGTCATAACTCAAGACAGGGTTGCCTGATCTTCAATGTTGTGGACTCGTTGGAAAGGGTTTTTGATTACCTAACCAACGATGGGTCGGGTTCTGGATCCGGACATAGTTTACATACATTTAAGTGAGATCCGGCTTCAAAAAAGTACATAAATAACACTTAAGTGGTCATAACTCGAGACAAGGCTGCCAGATCTTCAATGTTGTGAACTCGTTGGAAAGGGTTTTCGATTACCTAACCAACGATGGGTCGGGTTGTGGATCCGGACATCGTTTACATACATTTAAGTGAGATCCGGCTTCAAAAAAGTACATAAATATCACTTAAATGGTCATTACTCAAGACAGGGTTGCCAGATCTTCAATGTTGTGGACTCGTTGGAAAGGTTTTTTGATTACCTAACCAACGATGGATCCGGACATCGTTTACATACATTTAAGTGAGATCCGGCTTCAAAAAAGTACATAAATATCACTTAAATGGTCATTACTCAAGACAGGGTTGCCAGATCTTCAATGTTGTGGACTCGTTGGAAAGGTTTTTTGATTACCTAACCAACGATGGATCCGGACATCGTTTACATACATTTAAGTGAGATCCGGCTTCAAAAAAGTACATAAATATCACTTAAGTGGTCATAACTCGAGACAGGGTTGCCAGATCTTCAATGTTGTGGACTCGTTGGAAAGGTTTTTTGATTACCTAACCAACGATGGGTCGGGTTCTGGATCCGGACATCGTTTACATACATTTAAGTGAGATCCGGCTTCAAAAAAGTACATAAATATCACTTAAGTGGTCATAACTCGAGACAGGGTTGCCAGATCTTCAATGTTGTGGACTCGTTGGAAAGGGTTTTTGATTACCTAACCAACGATGGGTCGGGTTCTGGATCCGGACATTGTTTACATACATTTAAAAGAGATCCGGCTTCAAAAAGGTACATAAATATCACTTAAGTGGTCATAACTCAAGACAGAGTTACCAGATCTTCAATGTTGTGGACTCGTTGGCAAGGGTTTTCGATTACCTAACCAACGATGGGTCGGGTTCTGGATCCGGACATCGTTTACATACATTTATGTGAGATCCGGCTTCAAAAAAGTACATAAATATCACTTAAATGGTCATAACTCAAGACAGGGTTGCCAGATCTTCAATGTTGTGGACTCGTTGGAAAGGGTTTTCGATTACCTAACCAACGATGGGTCGGATGATGGATCCGGACATCGTTTACATGCATATAAATGAGATCCGGATATATGTGAAATCACATTTTTATACATAACTTTTGAACTAGTTTTCGAAACTTCAAAAAATTCAATAGCGATGTATGGGACCATAAATCAAGTCGAATGCGACCGGTTTGATCAAAATCGGTTCAGCCAGTGCTGAGAAAACTCAGTGAGAATTTTGGTCACATACATACATACACACACATACACACACACATACACACACACATACACACACACATACACACACACAGACATTTGTTCAGTTTTCGATTCTGAGTCGATATGTATACATGAAGCTGGGTCTTTGAGCTTTTAATAAAAAGTTCATTTTTAGAGCAGGATTATAGCCTTACCTCAGTGAGGAAGGCAAAAAGTTATAAAACAAAACAAAGAGAAACTTACATCTACAAAAAAAGTACTTCATTGAGAATTTTTGTAATATTTTACATTAAAAAGGTGTAACTTTTCTTTCACACCAAAACTCTTCAAAAGGCAATTAAATTTCCATCTAGTTACCCGAGACAAACTGAAGCATCCCCTCTCTAGCCAAGTCACGTGGATTTAAAGAAGAAAAAAAAAAGTAAAAATGAAGATACCTTCTTGCGATCCCGCATTGAGCCCTTGCCAAGAACCGCCATCTTGCACATCGTTTCCTCCTGCAGCCGCTTGAGGGAGTTGCCCTTGGGGCCGAGCAGCTTGCCGACGAAGTTGAACTGGAAGAATAAAGCAGAGAGAGAGGTTATGAATATCAGTTTACTTGACAATTTATTGAAGTTTTGTTTTCAACATTTAACTCAATGAATTTACTGAGAGTAAGTTTAAACTTTTAATTGTTCAACTTTTCAACTTTTAAACTTTTAAATTTTTAAACTTTTAAATTTTTCAACTTTTCAACTTTTCAACTTTTCAACTTTTCAACTTTTCAACTTTTCAACTTTTCAACTTTTCAACTTTTCAACTTTTCAACTTTTCAACTTTTCAACTTTTCAACTTTTCAACTTTTCAACTTTTTAACTTTTCAACTTTTCAACTTTTCAACTTTTCAACTTTTCAACTTTTCAACTTTTCAACTTTTCAATTTTTCAACTTTTCAACTTTTCAACTTTTCAACTTTTCAACTTTTCAACTTTTCAACTTTTCAACTTTTCAACTTTTCAACTTTTCAACTTTTCAACTTTTCAACTTTTCAACTTTTCAACTTTTCAACTTTTCAACTTTTCAACTTTTCAACTTTTCAACTTTTCAACTTTTCAACTTTTCAACTTTTCAACTTTTCAACTTTTCAACTTTTCAACTTTTCAACTTTTCAACTTTTCAACTTTTCAACTTTTCAACTTTTCAACTTTTCAACTTTTCAACTTTTCAACTTTTCAACTTTTCAACTTTTCAACTTTTCAACTTTTCAACTTTTCAACTTTTCAACTTTTCAACTTTTCAACTTTTCAACTTTTAGTTTTTAGTTTTTAGTTTTTAGTTTTTAGTTTTTAGTTTTTAGTTTTTAGTTTTTAGTTTTTAGTTTTGAGTTTTTAGTTTTTAGTTTTTAGTTTTTAGTTTTTAGTTTTTAGTTTTTAGTTTTTAGTTTTTAGTTTTTAGTTTTTAGTTTTTAGTTTTGAGTTTTTAGTTTTTAGTTTTTAGTTTTTAGTTTTTAGTTTTTAGTTTTTAGTTTTTAGTTTTTAGTTTTTAGTTTTTAGTTTTTAGTTTTTAGTTTTTAGTTTTTAGTTTTTAGTTTTTAGTTTTTAGTTTTTAGTTTTTAGTTTTTAGTTTTTAGTTTTTAGTTTTTAGTTTTTAGTTTTTAGTTTTTAGTTTTTAGTTTTTAGTTTTTAGTTTTTAGTTTTTAGTTTTTAGTTTTTAGTTTTTAGTTTTTAGTTTTTAGTTTTTAGTTTTTAGTTTTTAGTTTAGTTTTTAGTTTTTAGTTTTTAGTTTTTAGTTTTTAGTTTTTAGTTTTTAGTTTTAGTTTTTAGTTTTTAGTTTTTAGTTTTTAGTTTTTAGTTTTTAGTTTTTAGTTTTTAGTTTTTAGTTTTTAGTTTTTTAGTTTTTAGTTTTTAGTTTTTTTTAGTTTTTAGTTTTTAGTTTTTAGTTTTTAGTTTTTAGTTTTTAGTTTTTAGTTTTTAGTTTTTAGTTTTTAGTTTTTAGTTTTTAGTTTTTAGTTTTTAGTTTTTAGTTTTTAGTTTTTAGTTTTTAGTTTTTAGTTTTTAGTTTTTAGTTTTTAGTTTTAGTTTTTAGTTTTTAGTTTTTAGTTTTTAGTTTTTAGTTTTTAGTTTTTAGTTTTTAGTTTTTAGTTTTAGTTTTTAGTTTTTAGTTTTTAGTTTTTAGTTTTTAGTTTTTAGTTTTTAGTTTTTAGTTTTTAGTTTTTAGTTTTTAGTTTTTTGTTTTTAGTTTTTAGTTTTTAGTTTTTAGTTTTTAGTTTTTAGTTTTTAGTTTTTAGTTTTAGTTTTTAGTTTTTAGTTTTTAGTTTTTAGTTTTTAGTTTTTAGTTTTTAGTTTTTAGTTTTTAGTTTTTAGTTTTTAGTTTTTAGTTTTTAGTTTTTAGTTTTAGTTTTTAGTTTTTAGTTTTTAGTTTTTAGTTTTTAGTTTTTAGTTTTTAGTTTTTAGTTTTTTAGTTTTTAGTTTTAGTTTTAGTTTTTAGTTTTTAGTTTTTAGTTTTTAGTTTTTAGTTTTTAGTTTTTAGTTTTTAGTTTTTAGTTTTTAGTTTTTAGTTTTTAGTTTTTAGTTTTTAGTTTTTAGTTTTTAGTTTTTAGTTTTTAGTTTTTAGTTTTTAGTTTTTAGTTTTTAGTTTTTAGTTTTTAGTTTTTAGTTTTTAGTTTTTAGTTTTTAGTTTTTAGTTTTTAGTTTTTAGTTTTTAGTTTTTAGTTTTTAGTTTTTAGTTTTTAGTTTTTAGTTTTTAGTTTTTAGTTTTTAGTTTTTAGTTTTTAGTTTTTAGTTTTTAGTTTTTAGTTTTTTAGTTTTTAGTTTTTTAGTTTTTAGTTTTTAGTTTTTAGTTTTTAGTTTTTAGTTTTTAGTTTTTAGTTTTTAGTTTTTAGTTTTTAGTTTTTAGTTTTTAGTTTTTAGTTTTTAGTTTTTAGTTTTTAGTTTTTTGTTTTTTGTTTTTAGTTTTTAGTTTTTTGCTTTTAGTTTTTAGTTTTTAGTTTTTAGTTTTTAGTTTTTAGTTTTTAGTTTTAGTTTTTAGTTTTTAGTTTTTAGTTTTTAGTTTTTAGTTTTTAGTTTTTAGTTTTTAGTTTTTAGTTTTTAGTTTTTAGTTTTTAGTTTTTAGTTTTTAGTTTTTAGTTTTTCGTTTTTAGTTTTTAGTTTTTAGTTTTTAGTTTTTAGTTTTTAGTTTTTAGTTTTTAGTTTTTAGTTTTTAGTTTTTAGTTTTTAGTTTTTAGTTTTTAGTTTTTAGTTTTTAGTTTTTAGTTTTTAGTTTTTAGTTTTTAGTTTTTAGTTTTTAGTTTTTAGTTTTTAGTTTTTAGTTTTTAGCAGTGTTGCGTTCCTCACGCGCTCACGCGCTCGTGAGCGCTCACTTTTCGCTCATTCGTGAGGAGGAGCGCTGCGCGAGCTAGCTCACGTTTACCCGCGCTCACGTTTGCTCCGATTTTTTCAGCTCGCGTTTGCCCCACGCTCGCGCTCGCGCTCATTTTTCGCTCACGGAGCGCTCACTTTGGAAGTATCGCGAATCGTTTTACTTTTTGAGACAGTTTTTTGTTTTTCAATCCTAGTTTGATTTTGTACTTAAGGTGCAGCATGTCAGTGCAGTGGAAACAAGGGAAGGGTATGAGCGCGTGAACAAAAAGGACTGTAATCCTTAGAAAAACTTACAAAACAATGAAATAATTCAAGAAGATTTATGTTGGGGTAAGTTCGATTCAATGTTATATGCTTGGTTGATTAAAATATAAAACTGGGTAAAATTGTTGAAACAGTTCTCTTTTTACAAAAAGCCTCCAAATTGCTAGTAGTTTAGATTTTCAATCCAAAGTAGTTAGCAAATGAATATTTGGACTTAAATGAATAATTGAATAAGTTGGACTTATGAATAACACACAACTGTGTTATTATTTGAATGAAATAATAAAAAATGGCATTGTTATGTTTTAGCACATAAAGGGTGGCCCCTCTTCCGTCAAGTAAATTATATCTAACACTTCCGCTACCAAGCCTCTGAAAATATTCAATTACAGATTCAATAAATGATTTTTTTGAATATGGACATTCTCTAAAATGTTCAGAATATGAGGGATGATTATAACTTCTATTAAGCTCACTGCTGTTTTTTAAAGGTCCAATAAAACAATTTTTGTTGGTGTTTTTAAAACCGCCTTGAGTAAAAACTCCGGATTCTAAAAACTTAAAATAAACATTTGTCAATTAAATCAATTTTTTGTACATATCAGTGCATCTCTTCACGTCAATGATTTTTTTACATTTAGAATGAGTTAGCTCTTTGTTAGCACACTCAAGAGTGAATCATTCTGCCCCTTGGCTAATTCTGAATTTAAATAGAACTTTCGGTTCGCCGACTAAATTCATTTTATTGCTTACTTTTGTTTGTTTGACCACTTTCTTGTTTGTTTTGCTGCCTGTGCTGAGATAGTTCTAGAAACTTCGTTTAAAACAGGCAGATGCTTCAACAAGGAAAAACAACTACCTACTTTGGCTCACCAGCTCACGTGAGCGCAAAACGCTCCGGTGAGCGTGAGCGAGCACGAGCTACCTGATAAAAACTCACGCTCCAGCTGGAGCGAGCACGCTTTCCGTGAGCGCTCGCTCATTCGCAACCCTGGTTTTTAGTTTTTAGTTTTTAGTTTTTAGTTTTTAGTTTTTAGTTTTTAGTTTTTAGTTTTTAGTTTTTAGTTTTTAGTTTTTAGTTTTTAGTTTTTAGTTTTTAGTTTTTAGTTTTTAGTTTTTAGTTTTTAGTTTTTAGTTTTTAGTTTTTAGTTTTTAGTTTTTAGTTTTTAGTTTTTAGTTTTTAGTTTTTAGTTTTTAGTTTTTAGTTTTTCGTTTTTAGTTTTTAGTTTTTAGTTTTTAGTTTTTAGTTTTTAGTTTTTAGTTTTTAGTTTTTAGTTTTTAGTTTTTAGTTTTTAGTTTTTAGTTTTTAGTTTTTAGTTTTTAGTTTTTAGTTTTTAGTTTTTAGTTTTTAGTTTTTAGTTTTTAGTTTTTAGTTTTTAGTTTTTAGTTTTTAGTTTTTAGTTTTTAGTTTTTAGTTTTTAGTTTTTAGTTTTTAGTTTTTAGTTTTTTAAGTTTTAGTTTTTAGTTTTTAGTTTTTAGTTTTTAGTTTTTAGTTTTTAGTTTTTAGTTTTTAGTTTTTAGTTTTTAGTTTTTAGTTTTTAGTTTTTAGTTTTTAGTTTTTAGTTTTTAGTTTTTAGTTTTTAGTTTTTAGTTTTTCGTTTTTAGTTTTTAGTTTTTAGTTTTTAGTTTTTAGTTTTTAGTTTTTCGTTTTTAGTTTTTAGTTTTTAGTTTAAACATTAAATTGGCAATGGAAATTAACTTTTTAATTTATTAAAACTGGTTTAATATTTTAAGTTTTATATTATAATGACTCAAAATTTATGTTAAGACCAAAACTTTTTTTGGAACTGTAAATTTTGCCAGAAACAAAAAATGTGGAGAAAACATTTCGAAGCGACCCTTTCTGAAGAACAAACTTCCACAAAATTGTGCCGAATTTCACAGAACTCTTTTCAATCAAAAAACTTTTCCAACGGTCACAAATGACCCATCAATCATCGGCCAAAAGTTCTGCTTTAAAAAGTGAGAGTGCTAATGCTGTATCTCCAGAACCTCCCCCTCTTAAAAAGATTGCCCGGTGAAATTCCACAACAATACAATATATATTGGCGTAGCGGTTCTCAAAGCTGTTGGGTTTCCCCTGTCACCACCTCTCCCTTTTCGAAAGCAAGACATAACCTTCAAACGAACCTCTCAATCAAGAAAAGTATTCGGATTCGGTTCAGTTTACCTCACCTTTCGCCACAGACAAATGGAGGAGATTTTTCTTCTCTCTGTTATAAATTTGTTTAATTTTTAAATTTCGTCCACTTGTCTGTGCTCGTTCGCTATCTCCTTCGCCCCGTAGGAATTTCTGGCCGAAGAGTTCAGATTTCGGTTGAAAAGTTTCGATTTACGAGTGGTGAAGCCCGTTCATCTTGACGGGCGGTGCTGGGATGGGAGGCCTCTCGTATATACTGCAAATTGACGAATTTTTCCGCCCAGTTTTGCCCGGTCAGTGAGGTGGAAAATTGGAAAGTCTCTTCCAATTTGGGTGTGTGTGGGAGACGTACACGAGAACGGAACGTTCTGGGGCATAACCAATCGATACGCAAAGGTTGAGCTATCTTTTGGCACAGGAGAAATTTTGAACTGACGATGGTTTCTTAAAGTAATGGAATTGTTGGTGTATCTTTTGGTTTAATTTGTTTTATCTTTAATTTTTATAATAATTCTAGTGACAAAGTCTCTTTTTGATTAACTTTAGCAAACTTCCATAAAAATGGACAACGCATCAAAAGCCAGTCCCGTAAAATGACTTGATTAAACTGTGGTAAATGGTCATATCCCGGCGCAGTTTCCTTTTATTATTTGACATATAAGAGGCATCATAAACTCATTTCGCCACCCATATTGTCCCTCATAAAGTGCTTGCCGCCGTCATCATCATCATCATCGTTGTCTTTGCCGTCAGCAGATTCTTTTCCCTTCTCATAGTTTCCCTTTTTTTATTCCTCCCACATGTTGGCTTCATAATACTGTTGCACGTCGTCTCAAATTAATTGCACTCGTTTTCAACCAAGAGCTTTCTCAGAAGAGAGCGAGGAAAGCTGCTAGTAATTGAGTTGTTTAAGACACATGAAGCTCGCGATCCTTTTTTTATTTCCTTGAGGGAAACTTGGTTTTTTGTTGAATATTATTTTATTGTATCTTAAAAAAAACTGTAGAAATTGAAGATTTTATGTTTTTCTTCAAGGTACAGTTATTTTATATGACGAAAATAGGTTCCTCTTCCCCACTAGCTGCTAGAAAGAACATCTTAATAAATGTAGTCACGGTTCATAAGGAAAGCATTTTCCTCTCTGAGCAAACGCGTTTTATTAAAAGTTCATGCCCGAATAAGGCAATCATATTTTTATGACAAGGTTTAGTTCTATCGTTTTTATAGGTACTTTATAAACATTAAAGGAGCGTTTAAAAAAAAAATGTTAGATTTGATGAAAACACTAATTTTAGCTAAAAAAACGTTTTGCAATATCGAAAATTTTCAAAAAATCAAAATATTTTTAAATCAACCAAAAACATGCTAAAATGAATCAAAACGCAAAGGAATGCATTGAAAATTTAAATTGCACTAAAATTTCCATTGAAATTTGTTTTCAGGTTTCCATTCTCATTTTAAAAATATTATGAAAAAAACCCTTCGAAACTGCTATTTTCTGTTGTAAAAACTTTTTCTAGCAGAATTCATAAGAGTCCAATTGAAGACAAAAATGTTTTGAGTATATTTTTTGGAATTAGGCATTCTTTGAGGCTTTATTTTTTTTAATTTGGACAAGACCCAAACCCTTCGTCAAAGAAGCCATTCTGCATCAGTAGGAAAAAAATACTGATCATTTTTTAACAAATTTACGGGCTGGTCATAAAAAAATGGCCATGTGAATTTTCGAAATCTTGTATCTGGATAAGGAATTTTGTGATCGATTTGGTGTCCTTGGCAAAGTCGTAGGACTATCTAGACAAAAAAAAACTGTGCAAGAAAATACAAATTTTTGGCTTCCTCTCCGAGGGCAATTAAAATCTCTTGAAAATTGGCCAAAACGTGTCACAGACATTTTGTACTGCATTTCAAAATTGAAAATTTAGTTACATTCTTTTGGCCGTTGCAAATATTTTTTGAAGTTTATGTCCCTCGACTCTGGTCGGGGTCGAGGGGGGGGACAAAAAAAATAAAAAATATAAAAATTTAAATTACAAGCCATGGTCTCAACATTTGAATGAAAAAAGTGTTTTGAAATGCATTTGACACCTGCCCAGTTGTTTTGCAATCATTAGTTTTCGAAATTTGCAAGTATTGAAGAGATTTTTTTTTTCGTCGAAAAAAAACTTTTTGCAGTGCTGTACATTGGATTTTCACAAAAATTAAAAATATTTTTATCGATCCCAGACATGCTAAATTTGATTTTAAATGCAGGAAAATGTATTTCAAATTGTTTTCAGTTGGTAAGACTTCTATTTCCTTTGAAATTTTGAAGTTTATAGAAAAAATATTTTTTTGGCCCCCTGATTTTTCGGACCGATTTTGAAGGAGGGGGTGACATAAACTTTGAAAAATATTTGCAACGGCCTTTTTTCCATTTATTAAATTTTTGTACAATTTTCGAGGAACCTTAAAAGGCATTTTTTTTGCGCTGCAATTTAGTTTGTTACAACTTAATTTAAATCCTAATAAAAAAGCAAAGTCAATATTGCAATCGAATATGGCTATTTTTATTTTTCCATAAAGTGATTGTTTTTTTTTTATTATGGGCAGTTTTTGAGTTAAATTTTTCAAAATGTAATTTGTGGCTTTCTTGCATAAAATATTATCAAAAAGCTGGAAACTAGATGCTAAGATAGCCTCTCATTTTTTTTCAAGTTGTGAAAAGTAAGGTTTTTCAGTATCGTTCATGCTGTCATGCTCTCTTGTCGCACGTCGCTTTTTGACTTGAAATCTTTTTGAACCGTGTGCAGAATCCCTTCCAAGATCCAATCACATGTCCAATTTGCACAAAGTAAAAATATTTTTTTTAGAAGGTTGGAAATTTGGTTGGTTGAATATAACTTAATTTTTGAGTAGTTTACCTAGTTTTACTTGATTTTTTTTTTGTATGGACAATTCCACGAGAGTGAGGGAAAGAGGGTTTAAGATTTCAAAAAAATGTCCACGTGGTTTATGGATGGCCCTCTATTTTTAAATAAATAAAAAAAACGATTTATTCCACATAAAAGCAAATAAAGCCTTTCTAATAAAATTAGGAAATAAATCAGATAAAAAAGATATATTTGGTTTTTTTGTAGCAAAACTTTACCTCAAAAAATGTTTTTTTTAAATTAAGTAATTGTAAATTTTATTTCAGGTTTTTGTTCCACCCCCTTCAAAAACTCTCAAATAAATCAAGAAGCAAAAAAAACTATTGAAAATGTATTTTTTTACGGATAAATTTTGTACAATTGATTGTAAGCTTTTTGCAATACATTGCATAATCTTCATTTTTGCATTTTACATCAAATTGGGTCCGTTCAAAACTTTCAGCAAATTTTAAATTTTAGGACCAGAAATCATCATAAATCCATTGATATTCTGAAGATTTTTGCTAGTACACAGAAAAAAAAAATCAAGCAAAAATTACATCGGGGAATGAGTACATCTTTTAAGTCAGGAAAATTGTAATTTTCCATATGAAAATGAGTAAATTTACCAATGTTTCTTTGTTATGTAATCATACATCATATTAGAGGTGATATCAAACCATCCAATTTACACTAAGCATAACTGTGAAAGCGTTAATCAGGGGTGACCAAAGTATGGCCCGCGGGTCAAACGTGGCCCGCGAGGTGATTTTTTGTGGCCCGCGGGTCCATTTTGAAAGATCATGTAGAATGGGCCTTTGACCCATCTGTAAAGGGATTTTACAATTTTTAAAAATTGAGGTTTAGTTTTAGTTTTTGTGAACCAAGGTGACATTGGTTCTGGGGTGAGATTGGGTCATACAAATTTAAAATTTTGTGTGTGACCCAATCTCACCCCTGATGACGGTAATATAACAGTCCACATAAATAATTTTTGTTGAAAAATCTTTCTTATTGAAAGTTTAAATGTGATTGAAAATTGTAATTTCGTCAAAATTTTCTTCATACATTTGTGGAAATGAGTTATAAATCGTTAAAACTTGGTTGAAAACTTTATAAATAGCAACAACATAGGAATTCCATACTTATAAACATTTGATTGAGGCATACCTAAATTTGTTCAAATGGTATTGAAATTGGAAGAATAATTGTTGAAAATATCCATTTGCAACGATTTATCATTATAGTTGCACTTTAGGCCGTAGCAAATACTTTTTAGTTTATGGGGCCCTCTTCAAAATCGGCTCGAAAAATCAGGGAGCAAAAAACATATTTTTGTCCTAAAACTGCAAAATTTCAATGGAACTAGACGTGCAATCGACTGAAAACAATTTAAAATGCATTTTCCTGTGTTGCTAATAATTTTTAGCATGATTGAACCAGTTGAAAAATATTTTGAATTTTTGTTAAATTTCAATGTACAGTTACTGTTCCGCAAAAAATATTATTCACTTCCAAACTAAGTTTTTTAAACATGCGATTGAAAATCAAGTGTCATGATTTAAAAACACTTTTTCCATGGAAATGTTTAATACGTGGCTATTTCAATTTTTCATTTAAAAAAAATTGATGTAAGAACGTCATGTTTTGCAATTAAAAAAAACATCTGAATTGTTTTTTAGTTTTATAAATTGCAATAACGTAATTTATTTGTTTTGAATAAAAACATTTTTTCACATATGGCCCGCAAGCTCATGGTAGCTTCAAATTTGGCCTGCTATTCAAAAACTTTGAGCACCCCTGGGGTAAATATTCTGACTTAAAAGCTTTGACTTGACGACTTGTCGATCTTTCGAGCGAGAGGAAGCTGGGACTTAAAATTTGATGTATATACTGAATATAAGTATATTCAATAATAGAATCTGAAAAAAATGGGTAAAAATAATACGTAAATCACTAAGTTGGAGTGATTTACGTATTATTTTTATCTCTGTAAATAAATTTTGAAAAAGCTTATCATTTTGGGTGCAAACTTTCGATAAACTTTTGTTGGAAAATTGAATTACAGTCCAGACTGGACTATCCAAAGGCCTCGGAAAAAAATTTACTTCGGATAATTGAAACTTCGGATAATGGAATCACGTTTTTTTTTCTTTGTCAGATTTTTGATTGTCGAGCTTAAGTACGGCCCCTAAACTACGTTAAAATGTCTTAGAATTTTTAAATCCAAGATGGCGGCCAAAATGGCGGTGATGTTATATTGAAAAAATGCATTTTATTTTTAATCAACAACTCAAATTTGACTAAAACGAGGTCGCAGAACTCGGATAATCGAGTTTGGACTGTATTTACATTTGAATTAGTTTTATGTAATAAGGTAAAAAAAATACCTAATAAAAAGTGTTTAGTTTTTTAAACAAAATTTAAATGTAAATTCCAACTCACCTTGGGATGATCCCTCACCGGCACCTGCACCCGGACGGCAATTTTGATCGGTTTGTCGCGGGTGATGTCGAGCATTTTCTTCTTTTCGTGTATTACCGACGGTGAACCTGGTGAAACAACACAATCAGAGAAAACAGAAGTCCATCAAATTAGAACATCTTCAACAATCTACCCCCCGGGGCAGTAGACTCATTCTCCGCGGAATAAATATTAATGCAATTAAGGTCCGAAACGAGATTGATGCGGAAATTGGGCCTCCCTCGGTACGGACACGTGACTTGTGGGGGGGCTCCCTGTTATCGACGCTGATTTGGCAGATCGTTACAGAGAGAGCACCGAAATTCATGAGCCGGGAACGATGAGCTGCCCCCTCGCGGCGGTGTGCTTAACCTTTGAATGGGTGTCTCAATTAATGTTTATAGAATTTTAATCGGAAAATGCTGAACAAAAATAATTTTAACATGACTTCCTCAAAATTAGAAAATCCTAAACTTCGAAGTTAACTCAATTATTAAACTGGCACTCAAGGGTTCCCCCCCCCCTCACTCGTAAAAAGCTGCAATCCTAAA
This sequence comes from Culex pipiens pallens, assembly GCF_016801865.2. Classification (NCBI taxonomy): domain Eukaryota; kingdom Metazoa; phylum Arthropoda; class Insecta; order Diptera; family Culicidae; genus Culex; species Culex pipiens. The sequence goes on along the minus strand of NC_068939.1, from coordinate 167,254,005 downwards.
CGGATGCCAAGGCTCATGAAGCAACACAAAAAAAGTCCATTAATTACGCGAGCAAATCTATCATTATAACAAAAACGAGAGGGATTCGTCGAAACTGCCGGTGGCGTTGGCGTCAATCTGGTCGTCCGGATCCGGATCTGGACCATCTCCGATGAATAAATTAGGAAAAATCTACTCTGCCACGTCTTTGGAAAAGTGCACATTCAGCATTCAGGCTAAGCTACGAGCTTAGAATCCGAAAAAAGAGAATTGTTGATGACTGGGGTGGGGCATTAATTGAAATAAATTAGAGTGAGAAAGATTGATATTTCAATTAGTGTCAATTCCTAAATTGAGTCTCAACTTTTTGGAAACTATTCTTATCTCCAGCTTAGAAAGTCAGAATCTCATCAATATCAAATCATTCTCCAAGTAATCCCGATATAATAATTCCACGAAGTTCAGAACAAAAAAATTGTTCATCCTCCTAAAAGCATTCTTTCGAAATCCATTCAAAAGGCATTTGCTGGGAAAAGGCTGATCGAACAGCGTCCGGAATGCCCGGGAAAATCTCGTCCCCACCTTTTTCAAGCAAATCGCGGGCCAGTTTGCACTTTCAAAGAGACACCACAGTTGTGATAAGGGTGACAAACTGACACATTTCTTGCGGAGCTTTATTTTTTGCTTTTAAAGGTGAAATGAAAGAGAAGGGAATGTTTTCTCTGAAACGTGAAAGGTGTACAAACTTGTCGGAGTTCGCATTGGTAATGTAACGAACTTGCTGTGGAGTGAAAAGTATTGAATGTGGAGGAAGTCTTCTTGAGAAATTTTGAATATTTTAAATTGAAATCTTCAACAATTTACACTGAATTCACAATTTGTAACTTGCTTAGTCAACCCTTTGTTGATGTTAAGTGGTGGTTTGTAAACAATTGCAATTAGTCCAGTCTTGTGAATAAATTAAAATTCTGGTATTTTCCGTTTTAGACTGGTTCAAGAGAAAATTTTCATTTTATTTCTATTTTGAGCATCAAGAAATCATACAGTTAGTATTGTTTGAAATACTGAAAAATATTCAAATATGCTAAGAAAAAATCTGCTCAACACTAAACCATACCTCAGAAAAGGTCAATCAAGCAAACTGGCGCAGTCTAAAGCTTTGCTCACTTTTGCCAAGTATGTGCAACACAGCACAGCATATTTGCATAAAGCACCCAGCTTGCATTTGCATTTTTGCTCGTCACTGTAAAAACACGTCGTACCCCCGCACGTTCTATGCTCCCAGTGTTTTCTTTCGGTTGCTGCAAGCGAGAGAGAGAGAGAGCTTACATTGTAGCCATAAAGTGTCCGTGTAGGTGGTTGTGGGTTTTGACGTGCTGACAAGTTTTGGCTTTTTCCCAATGAAAGTTTGCATTTGTTAAAGGTAATATTTATTATTTTATTTATATTTTTTTTAGCAAATCAAAACGGTCAACTTTCTGGTTTGCAAAAAATAAGAGTGGTTCACAATTAGGTTCTTTCGAAAAATCAGAGTTTTTAGGAGTATTTTTTGGGATTTTTACTCTAACAGTTATTGTACTTGCCAATCCAAGCAACTTTATCGAACATCCCAAGTAACATTTTTAAACCAACTAGCCACCACCAAGTTTTATTAAGGGTTTATTGTAGCATCTTGATTGCCTAATAGTTTTATTTAGGCATTCACCGCAACCAACAAGCAAGAGCTAATTAATAGGTTCTAACAGGGTTTTATGCCTCGGACATAAAACCGGGTTTAAATAAAAGCCGACTGGCTTTCAATAAGGTTTTATGAAAGTTTTAACAGAGGCTTAAAAACCAGATGGCAATGCCATGCCAAACGGTTTTATCGCATGCTTTGTTAAAACCTAGGGTGTTGTAGCTGTCAAGTGCCATTAGGCATGTAAAAAGCTCACTTAAAACCGTAAGCTCCTTAAAGAGCATTTATCGCGGCCAAATAGCAGTGCATAAATATGGCGCTAGACGCGTGCTCTGATTGAATATGATTGACCGCCATCTTGGTTGAAAAAATAGAAAACTGAAAAATTTGATTTAAATTTGATGAAAACACACATTTATACTGAATTTCTGGTATGATTTATATAGCGATAGATGTTTAAAAATATTTTGAACATTTTTTTCAATGAATTGCAATACAAAATATTGATTTTTGATGAAGCGAGTTGAATTTTTTGGCTCTATCTCCCCTACATTTATCAATAAAATTTCAACCGCAGCTGAATTTGAGCCATCAATTGTGAGAAATAAGCTTTCAAATTAATCCAAATAATATCTATTATTTATCATCGCCATTTTTGACAACCATCTCCTTAATTTCTTTTGGCAAGACGAAGACTTATTTTTGCCAAAATAAAACCTATTTGGCATAAGACGTTTGAAGACGTATGAAATGTCATTTTTCCGTAACTCCTGACTAGGTTTTAACAAAGGTTTTATCAAGGCTTTGAGGATGTTGTTAGGATTCAGTTGTAAAGCCTTGAACTCCTATGTAGGTTTTATAAATAGGCCTTAACAACCTTTTGCGGAGGTCCTTTTGGGTTTTAAGTGGGGTTTATCAAGGTTCTGGGGAGTTTGTTACGACTAAGGGGTTTTAATGTTGGTTTTGGCTGATAGGTTTTATAGCGGTTGTGACAGCTTTGATAAAGCCTAAAATGTTACTTGGGATGAACCTCGGAATCCACGCCTTCTACGGCTATTTTTTTTCAAAAACATAAGAAAAAATGCTCTAAAATCTGTTTTAAGGGTAGAGTTATGGGATTATTAATTCATATTTCACTTAAACTGAAAATATAATCTCATTCAATATTTAAAAAAAAAAATTACAATTATGAGCCAATTTAGCAGGGGGAAATTATATACAAAACATTAAAAAGAACAATTTTTGCTTATATGGTCCTATACATTTTTCCCTTGAAGGTTAGACATACGAGCAATTCTCTACGAAATCGGTCTTTTTTCTTCAATTTTAATTTTTGTATTTTTTAATCCGGCTGAAACTTTGTTGGTGCCTTCGGTATGCCCAAAGAAGCCATTTTGCATCATTAGTTTGTCCATATAATTTTCCATACAAATTTGGCAGCTGTCCATACAAAAATGATGTACGAAAATTCAAAAATCTGTATCTTTTGAAGGAATTTTTTGATCGATTTGGTGTCTTCGGCAAAGTTGTAGGTATGGATACGGACTACACTGGAAAAAAATGGTACACGGTAAAAAAAATTTGGTGATTTTTTTAATTAACTTTTTATCACTAAAACCTGATTTGCAAAAAAACACTATTTTTAATTTTTTTATTTTTTGATATGTTTTAGAGGACATAAAAAGCCAACTTTTCAGAAATTTTTAGGTTGTGCAAAAAATCATTGACCGAGTTATGAATTTTTTAATCAATACTATTTTTTTCAAAAAATCGAAATTTTGGTCGCACAAATTTTTCAACTTCATTTTTCGATGTAAAATTGAATTTGCAATCAAAAAGTACTCTAGTGAAATTTTGTTAAAGTGCACCGTTTTCAAGTTATAGCCATTTTTAGGTAACTTTTTTGAAAATAGTCGCAGTTTTTTAATTTCTAAAATCAGTACACATGTTTGCCCACTTTTGAAAAAAATATTTTTGAAAAGCTGAGAAAATTCTCTATATTTTGCTTTTTTGAACTTTGCTGATACGACCCTTAGTTGCTGAGATATTGCCATGTAAGTGTTTAAAAACAGGAAAATTTACGTTTTCTAAGTCTCACCCAAACAACCCACCATTTTCTAATGTCGATATCTCAATTACAAATGGTCCGATTTACAATGTTAAAATATGAAAAATATTTTAATTTTTTTTAAACCAAGCTAAACATTTCAAAAGGGCGTTATATTGAATGTTTGGCCCTTTTGAAATATTAGTCTTGATTTAAAATTTTTGAAAATATTTTTTTCGAAAAGATTGGACAATTTCACGACTCGGTCAAAGATTTTTTTGCACAGCCTGGAAATTTCTGAAAAGTTGGCATTTGATGTCCTCTAAAACATATAAAAAAATAAAAAAAAATAAAAATAGTGTTTTCTTGCAAATCAAGTTTTAGTGACAAAAAATTAAATAAAAAATCACCAAAATTTGTAGTGTAGTCCTTATCCATACCTAAAACTTTGCTGAAGAAACCAAATCGATCGAAAAATTCCTTCAGCAGATACAAATTTTTGAATTTTCATAGATCATTTTTGTATGGACAGCTGCCAAATTTTTATGGAAAATTATATGGACAAACTAATGATGCAAAATGGCTTCTTTGGGCATACCAAAGGCACCAAAAAAGTTTCAGTCGGATTAAAAAAAACAAAAATCAAAATTCTAAAAAAAATACCGATTTCTTAGAGAATTCCTCAATTGTTAAAGGTAATATTTATTATTTTATTTATATTTTTTTAGCAAGTCAAAAGGGTCAACTTTCTGGTTTGCAGAAAATAAGAGTGGTTCACGATTAGGTTCATTCGAAAAATCAGAATTTTCATGAGTATTTTTTTCTAAAAGTTATTGTACTTGCCTATCCAAGCAACTTTATTGAAGATGTACCTCGGAATCCACGCCTTCTACGGCTATTTTTTTTCAAAAACATAAGAAAAAAATGCTCAAATATTTCTTTTAAGGTTAGAGTTATGGGATTATGAATTCATATTTCACTGAAACTGAAAATATAATCACATTTAATATTTTGACATTTTTGTACAATTACGAACCAATTTAGCAGGGGAAAAATTATATACAAAACATTAAGAAGAACAATTTTTGTTTAACGTCATGACTCGAATTCCCGGACGCTTCGAAACCCGGACACTTCAACTTGTTTTATCAATTATTTGGATATAAGTTCGCATTATGAATGTCAAAACTGTGTTATTTGATGAATTCTAACATCAACTTTCATGTAAAGTTTGTTTGAACGCTGTAGTTAATGCCAAAACAATTAAATAAAATAAAATTATAAGTTTACCAAAAATGCGAAACATTTCAACTGAAATATTTCATAGGCGTCCGAAGCACCGGGAAGGCAAAGCAGAAATTTATGGTTTTGATTTCCTTAAATTTTAGCAAATTTTTATTTTAACTTTTTTTTTATGTTAACAGCTTATTTGAGACCTAAAGAATGCCATTCACTAACATGTCAGTCCTAATTTGTGCGATTCATTAGCAAAAACGAGTGTCCGGATTTCGAAGCAAAATTGTCCGGATTTCGAATCAGCTTTTAACAGTGTCCGGGATTCGAAGCACAACAAGTCATTTTAATTTTCAAATTCTGATGAAAAATTGTTAGAAAAGACATATTTAGCATGCATTCTCTTAAAACTGACTGTTTATACTAAATCCTGATGATATTTCTACATTTCCAACTTTATACATGATTTTTTGTCAGCTATAACAAAAATAATATGGTACTAAGTGTCCGGATTTCGAATCATGACGTTATATGGTCCTATACATTTTTCTTTTGAAGGTTAGACATATTCAAATCAAGATATCATGAGTTAAAAGTTAAGTCTTCCGCAAAGTTTTAGGTATGGATAAGGACTACAGTGATATTAAAAATACACGGAAAAGAATTTTGCTGATTCCTAAAAGCCCGTTGCTACTAAAAAAATATTTCCAAAAGACAATATTTTTTATACGCTTTAGGGGAAATGACATGCCATTTTTTTCACAAAATTTCAGAAAGCAAATAATTTTTGACAAAGTTAAGATTTTTGCAAAAAAAAACTGTTGAAAAAATTTTCTACTCAATTTTGTTAGGCCATTGCAAACTTTACTTCAAATGTTTGCCCTCACTCTCCTGCTTCAAATATTCGCCAAAAAAATGAGGAACCAATAAAAATTAATATTGCAAAAAATTTAAATTGTAAATTTGTCACGGAAAAACTTAAAAAATTGTTTGTAAACTATTTTTAATAAAAATTTTAGTGATTATTTTTGCACTTATGGAGTTTGAGCAGATTTTGAAATTCACAGCATTTTGTAGTAGTTTTTTAAATTAGCTTGAAATTTTTTAATTTTATGTTTTTTTATTTGTTTTGCCCTGGTCAATGATTTTTTTAGCCTGTACTGGATTTTTCTGAAAAGATAGAATTTCATGTCCTCTAAAACATATAAAAAATGTGTTTTTTGGATATAAATTTTCAGTGACAACGCAATTCAAATGTTTTTTTTTTTCGCATGTCATTTGTGCATTACTGCTGCTAAATTTGAATTGAATACGAACTATCATTTTTTTACACGGGCCTCACACATACTATGAAAAAGAAACATTTGGTAGTGAGTGTGAGCTCCGTGTAAAGAAGGTGTCTAACTAAAAAGTGAGTTGTTTAGATTGATGTGTAGATTAACATCAATTAACAGTATAGAGCTGATTCAAAGATTTTATGCATAGAAAACATAACACATTTAAAGAAAATATAGATAATATGACTCTTTCAAAAATTTCCATGGATCCCGGAAATTCCCGGGATTCAGCCACAACAATCGTCCAAAAGGTCATTCTTATGCCAAATTGGCTGAACTTTCCGAAAAAAATACTTTTCAAGGCTTACGTATAAGTGTAAAAGTTAATAAAACAAAAAATGGGCAAAAATCGTCAAAATCATCATTTAAAAAATAAATTGGAAAATTTTGAAAAATACATACATATCAATATTTTTGTTCTTGTCTGCTCTACAACTTTGTAGAACATTGTTACACCCTAAAAAGTAATCCTGCAAAGTAACAAAAAACACATAATTTTGAAATGAAAAAAAATACCTCTATTTCAGATTCAAAAAGTACATTAAATTTCCCATAAAATGACATGTCTAACGATTTTTTAAAAGTTGAGTAAGGCTTCATCCATAAAGTACGTCACGCTAAAATCAGCCAAAATTTACCCCCCCTCCCCCCCTTTGTTACGCTTTTCCTATACTTATAACATGCAATGTCACACTAACCCAGACCCCCCCTCCCCCCTAGAGCGTGACATACTTTATGGATGACGCCTAACGGGAAATGGCACCGACGGGTGTCCAATTTTACACAAGAGTCTCTTTGGCACCAAGTTTCTATCTTTTCACAGTTTCGAGTTACAAATCACTGAAAAACGTGTCTTAATAAATAAATCCAGAAAATGAAATTATCCCTCAGAGCAAAGTTTCACGAAAATCGGAGAGGGGTCGATGCACCTTTTTCAAACTTCGTGTGAGTTGGTGGAGAATCACCCATAACTTTTGAGACACATTTGGTATAGATCAATAAATTTTCTGGGCCTTCAAGAAGAGTACATCTGGCTGATTAATTCTAGTGCAAAAATTTGTGAAATTGAGCTAAACACAGAGCATTTTAGAGCGATTGACGGCTTCACCTTAATCTTAACCAATTTTGCTCAAAATTTGCAAGGATGTAGGTCATTTTATATGGGCATTGGGCACTCTATTGGACACTTAATAAGATTTTAACTGAATTAATGAAAATCTGAATAAACAATTAAAATGAAAAATGTAGGATTTCCGTCTATTTCACGAGCATAAGTGTTTAAGTATTAAAATATGATATTTGAGGTGTATCTACACGGAAAAAAAGTTCATAAAATTGTGAACATGAGAACACCGTATCAGTAGCAGATTTCACGTCAAGTCTTCTTGGATGAGAGAGTACATGAGGTAAACATTTTATTTCTTCGGTTTTCTTATGTCTTGTTCACTTTTCTTAGAAATGCTTGAAGTTGTTCACGATATGAACAACTTCAAGCTTTTCCAAGAAAAGAAAATTATCTCATTCAAATGTAGAAATGTAAAAGAAAAACCCGATTTAATCCCACCTGGGGTGAGAAAGAGCCTTTCTTACTACAGAATATAACAATGGTAGAACTTCTTTCAATTAATAACATCGACTTTGTTTATTTATAACGTCAGCTCAAAAGAAAGTCTTATGATGAAAGCAAAGTATTATGATGATATTATGAGTATTATGAATGATATGATTTTAAAAAGAAATTAAAAACGCAATTTTCACCAAAAGAATATTTCTAATCGTACAATATGTTTGTACGTTTCTAATCAAACAAGCGATTATGACAAACGCGATCATAGCAAGCTTCCCAACAACGCACACCGCGGTTTTGGTTTTCTAGTTTCGGTACGAGCCCTTTTGTGTGACTGTGTTGGTGTTTTGGTTCATCGTACCAGCGCACCAAGACAAGGTACAAGTGAACCGCGTGTGCCGCACGGTGCAGGGAAGCTAGCCATTCAGCTTCTACGAGAGTGACAGAGTCAGAGATAGCTATTTTTAACAACCGCACCACTACACACTCAATCGTGAGAACCTTAGGAAGAAAGCCATTGGAGTCGCCAGCATTGAACACTTTGAAAACGAAATAAACGATGAAAAGCTTAGAAAGCTCCTATTATCCTATGAGTATAAGTCGAGCCACAAAATATATGCGCCAGCATTCTCGCGCCAGTATTCGAAGCTCAACTTGACAACTTGTCGACTTGGCGACGAAGCGTCGAAAATCGATGCAGTGTGATTTTTTGACGATTTTTCCGATTAAAATTCATGCTGAATCGACATATTTACGAAGATGGAAATGACGTCCTGCCTTAAAGTAAAACCTATACCTTTCTTTAGTAAGAAAGGCAAAAAGTAAATCGTTCTAAAAATTGATCGGGATTGCCGATCGATGTCGAATTTGTTTCAGATGCTCACTCATGGTCTGTACAATGAATGTAGAAAGAAATTTCGGATAAAATCAGAAATGAAAAATGTTGGCGAAGGTCACCAGGTGGGCTTTTACCTTTTTTTAGGGATTTTTTTTCTTATGGTAGGTCAATCAAACGGCTCTAACTCCAGAACCATATTATGAATCTGGATGAAAATTTGGGAGGTTGTAGGTTGTGTCGAAAAATGCAATTTTTGAGATAAATAAAAGATATGAAAATGAAAAAAATTGACCATATTTTCATTTGAAAACTGAGTATTTTGTTGAAAAGTCTGGCCGCATCCGAAAACAGATGGATATTTCGAAATTTGCGCGGCAACTCGCCCAGGTTCAGCACACTAGCTTTCATCTGCATTTAGAAGAATCGAAATCGGATATATGGGAGCTGAGAACGGCGCGACACAAAATTTAGCAAAATTTTACCACATACGAACATCACTCGACCTCCACGGAATTTATTTTCTCAAAATTCGAGGGTTGGAGATAGACGAGTTCTGTCAAGGTGAATCGATAGAGCGTCGAAAATCGATGCATTGTGATTATTTAACGATTTTTCCGATTAAAATTCATGCTGAATCGACATATTTACGAAGATGGAAATGACGTCCTGCCTTAAAGTAAAACCTATACCTTTCTTTAGTAAGAAAGGCAAAAAAATGTTTTCAAAAGCATCATACACGGAGAAAAAAGAGTTCCCAAATTCACTTTGTTCGTGGTTCCCATTTTCATGAACGCTTGTTCACGATTTTGGGAACTCTTTTTTCTCCGTGCTTTTGAAAACATTATTTTTTTTTTATATTTCTACATTTGAATGAGATAATTTTCTTTTCTTGGAAAAGCTTGAAGTTGTTCACGATATGAACAACTTCAAGCATTTCCAAGAAAAGTGAACAAGACAACACAAGAAAAACTTAGAAATAAAATGTTTACCTCATGTACTCTCTCATCCAAGAAGACTCGTCGTGAAATCTGTTCCTGACGCGGTGTTCTCGTGAAGCATTTTCCACACACTTGCTTGGATGCACTGTACGAGAAAAATGTTTTGTTACACTTTCAACGTGAGCCGTTTTGTGAAGATTCTCGGAAAAAAGTGCGTTCTGCACAGATAAGAATGCACAACCATTACACATGGTGGTGCACGTGATCTACGCGTTAGAAGATAAATCGCTGTCTGAGAAAAAAAAGGGGAAATTTCACTTCTTTTAAAAAGAATGTCTTGCAGGTGACATTTTCCACAATGAACTGTTGTTATCTCTTTGTGTTTAAATATAGTTTAAAGTTATAAACTATCACAAACTGCAAACTTCAGATTTTCACCCTAAAGATGAATGAAAAAGTCGTTTTCCAAAGAACATTTTTCAAAGAGCTTCCCGGCATTAATCTCCCCAAAAGCTCTCTCTCGTGGTGTACGCAAATCGGTGTCCATAACTGAATCCTCTTCACCGCACGCTCAGGTGAATCCATTAATTTCACATCCGTGGACACCTCAACCGAAATGGAGCCCAGGACAATGTATCCGTTCGAATGTCCGAAAATGCCCCCCCGTGTACTCGGAATGAGTGTGGGTGGTGCTCATCAATCACTTTCCGAGGGGTGTTTTTTCGGATGTATGCGCATCGGATGCTCTGGGAAATCTACCCCGATCTGTATACTCTGTACACGGGAAGCACTCTCGGAAAAACATCGATAAACTCGAAACTCGAAGCAATTAATCCTGCTGAATTTGTACCAAAGTAGTACAAATTGCTGGGGGGATTATACGAGGGATGGAGCTTTAAGTGCGAACGCAGATCTGAGTACATAACTTGTATAAAAAGTAGTATTTATACAAGTTTATACTTCTTCCTCACCTTTAGATTCAGAATTGTGTTGTTATATGAACACTCCGTGCTCAAACTCAACCCACTTCAACGAATCATCTCTGCGGTAAACTTTATGCAGTAGGCCTGGCCGCTTTGACGTTTGTGATGTTTCAATGCAGTCTAATGTAATGGTGCACTACAAACTTGAATTTCATGTTTAGTTGCTGCCAGGTCTTTTTCAATACATCACTCTCTAAAGAAATCAAAAGTTAACAAAAACATTTGCAGAACATTATTAAAACTTGCAAACAATCACTCGAGCACTTCAAAACATGCCCGAAAATAACAATAACCGTAACATTTTCGTGAATTTCCGCGATTCACCCTCACGTTGCCACATAAGTAACCGACAAAGTTGTGTTATTCTTCGTCGGATTCGTTTTGCTCCACGCCCAGCGAGTTCCTTCATATGTTTGCCAGAGCAAACAAGCAAACCGGCGGCGTAAGAGTAAAGTTAACCAAAGTCCTTGGTACAAATGTCAATGATAAAAAGTACCGTCGTGGGTCGTTCGTCAATTACGGATTTATATTTTTGTTTGATTCTCACACAAATTTATTTCAATAAAACGATGTGAGTTTGTCAAATTAGAACAAAAAGAGTCGCTACGTAATTTGGGCACACTCCCTAGCGAAGCTAGAAAGACACACGCGGAATGCGCTGATTCAGCGCGAAGAGTCCGTGATTCAATATTTGCTCGCCGGCAAGCCGAATGTTGAACCACCCACTCCACGCGACAAATGTAAATAATCATAACGCTTTTCCCCACTTCCCTACCACCACCCCGCGGAAAACTTTTGCGCGACGACTCAAAATGAGCACGGGGCTCAACATGGTACACACATATCGTCGCTGTCGTGCTATTTTGCCACACATGCATTTTGGACCAAATTGAGTTAATAACGTCTTTTTGTGCAGCTCACAACGCCTCACCTTTTGATCTTCACAAATATCTTTCAAATGAAAGAAGTTTCAATCTTGTCGTGCTAACTTGGCACACCCTGAAAATTGCTGTAAGTGCGCCAATTGGCCAAAGGGATTTCAGGTCAGAACGCGTTTGACACACGTACATGCCCGACTACCGTAAATTGTTTAAATCATAACTCGGGACTCCAGCAAATCAAATTCAACCAAACTTTGGGGCAAAACACAGAACAGTCAACCAAACAAAACGTCTTTGTTATTGTTTACATGGCGTGTTCTCGAACGACCTGCGGCAAGATAGCACGACTGCGTCGATATGAGGAAGGGAGAAACTGAGCTGGGTGACGACTTTTGCTTGAAGGAAGTTTGTTCAATTCGGGAAAGTGGCTGGAATTTTTTTCATCTTGATAAATAACCTTTCCGAGGAGGAATTATCCGGAAAAGCTTGGCTTTAGCATCAATTTTCTTATAATAATCATTTTCTGTTGAAACTCAACTCAACTCAACTCAACAAAATTAAACATTTTATTTTGAGCTAATCAATAATTTCACGTAAATTTTTGTTCCCAATTGATGGTTAGAAAACCTTCGTTAAAAAAATAATAATCTAATAGCCATTTCCGTACCTAATGAGGCAAAATTTCCATGCGATACGTCGCATAATGCACGTGTATAAGTTGCTGACATAGGGGTGGGTGTCAGCAGCAACAATAATTGTACCTGGTGTGCAATTAGGATGTAATTAAGGCGTGGCTGGGATCCATTAAGGTGAGTGCTGTTGTTGCAAATGGATGTTTTGTTGTTGTAAAGTAGCACGTGAGTGTTTTTATAAAATGGAAAATATTCATAAGAAAGCAAGTGATATTTTACGATTTAAAAAAAATCAATGTAATTATACGATTCCCTTATTTTTTTAAACGCAATTTAACTTTTTGAAAATCATATCTTTTCTGAAATTTGTTTTCGATTGGGGTAACTTTCTGCCAGCTCACATGAAATCGGAAAAAGTTGCCCCGATCCCTCTTCGATTTGCGTGAAACTTTTAGCTCCATTTTTCGAAACCTCGTGACGGAGGGGTGGTACGACCCCTTTTTTTTGAACATTTGAATCAATACGTGTTTCCTTAAGGGTCTTTCCGATGCATTTATTACTTGCCAGTCGGCCAATTAATTGCTCAAATAACTGGGTCAACATGATAAACTACTTTAATTACTTTTTTTGGTTTTTGGTTATTGGTTAGAATAAATTAGAGTATTTTTTACTGTCCTAAACGAGCTTTTTTAATATTTTGTTGAATGGCTCATCTTTTCAAAGTTAAACTATTAATAAAAAAGTATTGACAGTCAGCATAAAAACTGAAAATAATTATTTTTGTTCGAAGTTCTCAATTGTGTTAGTTCAATTTTGTTATACAAATATTAATTATGTGAATGTCGACTTTTATTATTATTTTTAATAATAATAAAAAGGACAGAAAGTTTCACTAACGTTTAAAGTTAGCACATTGCCGATATGTCGTGAGATGAAAAATTAGGACAAAATTACATATTTCCCAAAATTTAAACTTTAAGGGGACAAAAAGAAATACTTGCCATGGTTTAAACATTTCAATGAGAAGACTGTTTTCTCAGCATTATAAAGCAGTACAGTTGTTTCGAAGTCATTTCTAATCATTTCTAAAACTAAGTTTTGAGGAAAAAAAATCGCAGAAAAAACTTTTTACGATATGTACAACGAAATATCACAAAATATAAATATTTAAAACTGGTTCAATCATAACTTAAATGAGTATCAATGCTGTAAAATGAATATAGCATTGCTTTCAGGTTGTTGCAAGTTGAATTATTACTGAAATTTTGAAAAATTCTTAAAAAAAGAAAAAAAATTAGCCGGACATAAACATGAAAAAATATTCGCAACGGCCTTAGGGATCATCCACAAACCACGTGGACACTTTTTTGGAAATCTCAACCCCCCTTCCCCCCCCCCCCCCTTGTGGACAATTGTCCATACAAAAAAAAATTGTGTGGAGCTTGGACAATCACCATACCCCCACCCCCCTCTAATATGTCCACGTGGTTTATGGATGGTCCCTTAATAAAAATGAAAAATAACGAAATTTAAAAAAAATGTTTAATTTTTTCTATTCCAAATTCGATTCTGCATCTAAGATGATTTTAAAATTTTGTTTGACAATATCTTCGTTTTTTTTTTCATAAATTCATAACTTTGGTACAAGATATTCTGTTATTGTTACAAGATAATTTATAATGTATGGTGTGATTTAAATATTATAAAACTGTACTTGAATCGTAGCCAAATTTCAGAAACGTTCATTTTTATTATTTCAAATTAGTCTTTGGAAGATCAAAGATAATTAAGTACACATTAAGATTTTAATTTTTTTAAGTGAGTTCAAATTGAATATGAATTTTAATTACTTTTAGCACTTCTTTGCATAAAGGAAATTCTGAAGCTTTCTGATTATTGTTTGAACATTTGAGTAGCTCTTTACGGAATCGGTCTTTTTTCTTTAATTTTAATTTTTGTATTTTTTAATCCGGCTGAAACTTTTGTGGTGCCAACGGTATGCACAAAGAAGCCATTTTGCATCATTAGTTCGTTCATATTATTTTCCATACAAATTTGGCAGTTGTCCATACAAAAGTGATATGTGAAAATTCAAAAATCTGTATCTTTTGAAGGAATTTTTCGATCGATTTGGTGTCTTCGGCAAAGTTGTAGGTATGGATATGGACTACACTGAAAAAAAATGAAACACGGTAAAAAAAATTGGTGATTTTTAATTTCACTTTTTGTCACTAAAACTTGATTTGCAAAAAAAAACAATATTTTTATATTTTTTTATTTTTTTATATGTTTTAGAGGACATCAAATGCCAACTTTTCAGAAATTTCCAGAATGGGCAAAAAATCTTTGACCGAGTTATGATTTTTTGAATTAATACAGATTTTTTCAAAAAATCGAAATATTGGTCGCAAACATTTTTCAACTTCAGTTTTCGATGTAAAATCGAATGAAAATAGTCGCAGTTTTTCATTTTTTAAAATTAGTGCCCATGTTTGCCCACCTTTGAAAAAAATATTTTTGAAAATCTGAGAAAATTCTCTATACTTGCTTTATCGAACTTTGTTGATATGACCCTTAGTTGCTGAGATATTGCCATGCAAAGGTTAAAAAACAGGAAAATTGATGTTTTCTAAGTCTCACCCAAACAACCCACCAGTTTTTAATGTCAATATCTCTGCAACTAATGGTCCGATTTACAATGTTAAAATATAAAACATTCGTGAAATTTTCCGATCACTTCGAAAAAAATATTTTCAAAAATTTAAAATCAAAACTAACATTTTAAAAGGGTGTAATATTGAATGTTTCAATACTCTTTGCTCTTCCTGTCATTCTCGAGCGACGAAACGGCCTTCTTTTCTCTACTAAAAATAACAGAATCGAATAGAAACACATTTCAAAACAAATGCTGAAAAGTTTAAGTCAGCACTGAAATGGATGCTGGAAAGTTGAACTTTTCAGCACTTGTTTTGAAATGAATACTTTTCAACATTGTTTTGATTTATGCGATGGATTGACTAAATACATGGACATTTGACTTACAATTCCATTCAAAAGGTGTTTTTAGGAATTGCAAAAAAAGTTGTATGGAAATCGTTGCAAAACTTGATTTTTTCAGCACTATTTCAGTAGCAATCATTGGTTCACCAAAATGTTTCAAGTTTCCGAAATATTGATTACATCTATTTCAAATTATCTCGAATCGAGGGAAAAACAAAACATACTTTACCTTTCATTCATATCCCATTCCCATCACCCGTCATCTTCAGCTGAAATTTAACTTCCTTTCCCCTAGCAAACTCCCATCAAACTTCGCGTCTGTGGGGCAGGGGGAAAAACTCCGAAAGTCAAACTTTTCCCATTCCGAATCCTGTATCCCTCCCCTCTAACATACCGTCATCATCGGCGGCGGAGAAATCACTGGAAAAACAACGCCATAAATATGGCGGGTAAAGGAGAGATTTTCGCTGTCGCCGTTTTTTTTTATTTTCACTCATCTCCAAGGAGTTTGGTGTGTGGGCGGTTGAAAACATATCGCTGCACTGGCTTCACGCACAATTTGCGTGAAAGTTACCAGTTTGGTTTTTCGGTGAAATTTGTGTTTGTTTGGCTTAAACTGAAAGATTGCTGTCTGCGAAAAATGAAAATGATTTTCCTCGCTTCCACTGAAAAGTAACAATTTATTTTTGTTAAATATAGATGACAGCGCCGTCACATGTACTGTTGCAGGAGTTTGTGGGGGTGGGTGCTTAACAATGATAAATACTGACAGATTTCGTGGAACGGGGCCCAAAATGAATTACCATAATGAAGTGTCTTTGTTCGAGGCAAGATTCTAACCTCGAGGCACTCGAGAAGCAGACGTCTTCAATGGCAACAGATGAGTCAAATTTGTTTTCATCATTTCGACGAATTCGTCACACTCTTTGCTGGGAGAACACAAAAGTCTGTAGAATCACATGAAATGTTGAATTTCTCGATTTTTTTGGTTTCATTTTTTTCTCATTGTATCACACTTGATTGCAAAAAAGGGTCCAAAAACATGCTTCTTTAGTCGTTCTGACGTACTCAACCACAAATAACAAGTCGTAATTGCGTCACAAGAGAATGGAACACATTGAGTGAACGTTGTAATTTTTCATTCTCGTCATCAACAGGTAGGAATTTTTACAGTTGAGGCGTACCGTAAACTGGGGTGATATTGATAGGATCTCAATTTATTTTTGAAATATTTTTCTACTGGTAAGGTTTGTATCAAGATTATTAATTTTAAAATACGTACTAGAGTGGTCCACACAAGGTCCATGGACTATTTTTGAAAAAAAGTTGTGAAAATTCTTATTTTGAATTCGGGGTGACTTTGATAGTCATAGTTTTTTTTTTCGTTAAAATCGGATTTAAAGTGTTAAAATTTTATTTTTAACGTCAAACGAACCATCACTAAGTTTGTTAGTATAGTTTTTAAGAAAAAAATCAATGTGTATATTTTGATAACTAAGTTTATAAGCTTTTTAACAAAAAACCCAATTATTTTAGGTAAAATTGTTAACCTTCCTACGGTATTGGGGTCCTTTTCGGCCTTTTTGATAATTAAATTTGCCATGACTTTTGCCATATTTATATGCTAGAGTCTTGAAATAATCTGACATTTAATTTATAGTATAAATACACATTTCACAAAACAAATAAATTTAGGACGACCCCTAGGGGAGCGTCCATAAAAAAAGTTACTTTAAAGGTCCCGATGGTCTTTTTCGATCCCAAACTTTAAAAAATCGCCAAAAATCCAGTTTTTGACAAATTCCGGTTCTCTTGGTCTCGAATGAACGCTTTCGATGTTCCCTTTCCGAAACCGACTTAGAAAACCGGATTTGGTCACTGTGGCCACCGGGAATCTGTTACAACCGAAAACAGACCTTTTTGAGACGCCAACTTTGACGACCTGTATCTCCGACAAATTTCAACCAATCGACAGATATTTACCGATACTTTGACCGCAAATATTAATACCAGGGTTAGGAGACTTACCGGATCCGGAACATACGGAACATCTGAAAAGATCATGTTTTACTGTTTTTCACGTATATGTGGTACCATTACGCTCATGATAGTTGAAATTGATCCATACAACTTACTAAAAACACAATACACGATTGCGACCCCTTTCATTTATGAAAATGCGAAAAAAGAGGTGTTCTTCAATAATTTGCAGCCAGAAACGGTGATGAGATAGAATTTTGGTGTCAAAGGGACTTTTATGTAAAATTAGACACCCGATTTGATGGCGTACTCAGAATTCCGAAAAAACGTATTTTTCATCGAAAAAAGCACTAAAAAAGTTTTAAAAATTCTACCATTTTCCGTTACTCGACTGTAATTTTTTTTAGAACATGTCATTTTATGGAAATTTAATGTAATTTTTGAATCTACATTGACTCAGAAGGGTCATTTTTTCATATAGAACAAAATTTTTCATTTTAGGATTTCGTGTTTTTTCTGACTTTGCAGGGTTATTTTTAAGAGTGTAATAATGTTTTACAAAGTTGTAGTTGCTTATAAACATTACGAGTTATCGCGATTTCACAAAAAAAAATTTTTTGAAGTTTTAATTATATATAAAAGTCCCTTTGACACCAAATTTCTATCTCATCACCGTTTCAGGCTGCAAATTATTGAAAAACACCTCTTTTTTCGCATGTTCAAAAATGGAAGGGATCGTACCACCCCTCCGTCACGAGATATCAAAAAACGGACCTCGAATTCGTGATCAGGGACAAAAGTTACCCCTTAAGACAAAGTTTCCAGCAAATCGAGGAGGGGTCGGGGCAACTGCTGTATGAGTTGGCGGAGAATTACCCTATTGCATTTCAAACTGAATTCGAAGCTCAAATTATAAGTTTTCACATTTAATATCAAATTTGTTCTACTGAAAATGCCTATAAATTTGGAGATTTGTTCGAATTATGTATCAAAAACACATAATTTCCGATTAATATTCATGGTCTTGGAGAAAATTTTGACACTTTGAGAATATTAAATAAAACTATTCATCAACATTTTTTTAAGTATAGTTAACTAACTTTTTAAACTATTCAAAATTTCAAGAAACCTTTTTCTACAAGTACTTTGAACACTTCTCTGCCACGGTCATAATGATTGCATACCATACCATTTCGTACGTATTTTATTTGTACTCTTCATTTTGCGGAAAATTTCAAATCTATCAAAGCCCCGGTTTTCAAAGTCACCCCGGTTTACCATATGTTAAAAAAAACTCAAACATGCATGTAAATTTACCTCTCATTTGTTATATTTTAAGAAAAAAGAAGTAAGCAGTAATTTTTCTAGTACCCCAGACTGTGCCTCTATGCATGTATTTACAATTTAAATGATAATGGTGCCATTTTATAGCAGAAAATGTGAAAAACAAGCAAAAAATTGAAAAAAAAATACTGTAAAAACATGAAAAAATTAGATAGGCAAAATGTAATGATAGGAGGTGGTATTGTAGGCCAAATACTACCAAAAACAAACATAAACTTAGCAAGATAAATGCAGATTAAAATACAAAAAATGAAACAACAAAAACATAAAACAAGAGAAGCAAAGTTTTTCGTAGAACAAAAGTTGCTAAAAATGACCTCCTGAACTCGGGAAAAATAAAAATCATCGATAAAACAATTTGGGTAGTAGAGGGTTAAAGCTAAATACGTAACTTTGCAGAGATTCTGATGAACACAAAAAGTTACATGTAAATACATGGAATTTTACATAAAAACGTTACTTAATCCACCTATAGGTGGTTGGTGCCTTTCTCTCATTTATAGAGTGATTCCAACCCCCTGAAGTGTCCACGTGGTTTATGGATCTCCCCTAACGTGACCGCAGCACCTAAGAGGTCCTAATAAAAATAAGTGATGAGTAAAAAACAGACTTTTTGTCAAAATTGTACATACACCGCCGTGGGGAAATAGATTGAGGTTATGTAAATTCAGAGCATTTTTTAAACTGCTTGTAATTTTAGATAGGTAAGTCAGATCTTTAAAAAAAATTAATCCACAAGAAAGGTCATTTCAGAACCTTTTTAAAAGTAAATAATATGGCAAGTTTTCATGCAAAAACCAGCCTTTTTTGCAAATTGTGAAATATATATGCAGCAGTTTTTGAGCAAAACTTTTGATGTGCTTTACTTAATCTTATAAATTTTAATAGGGACTTATGGGACCCCAAGACGAAACGAAAGAGGCAAATACGGTCAAAATTGGTTCATTTAGTGACGAGATATTCCAGTGACATTGATTCGGTACATATTTCTACATACAACCAAACACACAGACATTTGCTCAGCTGGTGATTTTAAGTCGATATGTATAAATGAAGGTAGGTCTAGGAGGTCTAATAAAAAAGTTAATTTTTCGAGTGGTTTTAAAGCCTTTCCTCAGTAAGGTGAGGAAGGCAAAACAGAAATTAATATGGTAGATTTCTTGTATTACCTGCACTTCCATTTAACTTGTCTGTTCCATGTAGTTTGAAAATACTTTTTGTTATTCTTTGTAAAATTAAAAATTGTTACCATTAACTGCATTTTTTTCCCTCAATAAAAAAAAACCCCAAACTTAAAAGACATTTCCCTCTTCTGGCAGGGTGTTGAATCAGCAATTTTCCCATCATCGAGGCAATATTCTGCAGCTGTTTCTTATATGAGAAAAGTAGGAGGGAGGGAGGGGGCAAATTTGTGCCCAGTTTCGTTGGGGAATCTTGATTTTGCCCTTCAGATAGCAAAAGACAGAGAGCGAGGTTGCTATCTTTACCGAGCATTGAATATGTATGAACGGGGAGACTTTCCAACACATGTTCAGTTGACCCCTCCTCCCCCCAAGAAGATAGTCATAAAAGTCGGATGGGGTGGTGACTTTTCTTCCAACTATTATTGTATGCAAATTTCACGCCCAGATGACTTTTGATATGGGTTGATGGTGTGTTTTTGGGGTGGCTCTTTTTCAATGCACTGTGGGTAGATGGGAGATAGAATAAACAATCTTTAAAGTGGGTCCGAAAGCCAAAGAGCCGGAAAATTGACCATTTTCCGCTGGGTTGAGTTCTTTATGGCGGAAGTTATGGACTGGACTCCATATTCAGGGTGTTGGCAGTCATAACTTGACAGAACAAACTAGTTGAAATGATCTCGTAACGATTTCAAATGATTTAATAATTATTGATGCTGATAAAATCCTGGACGGAAGCCTGTCTCAATATAAGATTCATGTAAGATTGGTTTCCAAGATTTAGATTAAGATTTCTCACCTGAGCTGCTGTTGCTGTTGCGCGAGGACCGATCATCGTGGAGTACCAGCGAGTTTTTCAGCATACCATCCATCACGGTAGGAATTTCCATCACCCACTCCTCCTCCACGTGCGGTGTCAAAACTCAAAAAACCGATCAAAAACACCAACCAACAACGACACTGTCAAGAGCAAACACTCGAAAATAGATAACCCGCAAAACGTACCGGTGAAATGCGACACTTGCTGACTTTTGCAGTGTTTTTTTTTTCTCTCTTTTATTCACAGTTTAATCGCGTCCGCGTCGGGGACAGATCACCGCAAATCCGGGGGACACGTGGTTGTGGGTGGTGTCACATGTGACACGTGATTCAAGTGAAAACTCGTTCGGTTATAATTGAGTCTGCCACGGGGCAGGGTTTAATTTAAACGAGGTTTGTGTGCTTTGCACGTGCTTAATTTTTGCAGCGGCGATGTTTGGAAAACACTCTTTGCGGGAGCAAACTGGATCAGACTGGAAAGAGAGAGAGGATGAAATGAATATTAGAATTAGGTGAAGTACAATCAGTTTTTAGTTTGATTTTAAGGGAAGCAAAAAAGCTATATTTTTGTATTTTTGTATTTTTGTATTTTTGTATTTTTTTATTTTTGTATTTTTTTATTTTTGTATTTTTGTATTTTTGTATTTTTGTATTTTTGTATTTTTGTATTTTTGTATTTTTGTATTTTTTTATTTTTGTATTTTTGTATTTTTGTATTTTTGTATTTTTGTATTTTTGTATTTTTGTATTTTTGTATTTTTGTATTTTTGTATTTTTGTATTTTTGTATTTTTGTATTTTTGTATTTTTGTATTTTTGTATTTTTGTATTTTTGTATTTTTGTATTTTTGTATTTTTGTATTTTTGTATTTTTGTATTTTTGTATTTTTGTATTTTTGTATTTTTGTATTTTTGTATTTTTGTATTTTTGTATTTTTGTATTTTTGTATTTTTGTATTTTTGTATTTTTGTATTTTTGTATTTTTGTATTTTTGTATTTTTGTATTTTTGTATTTTTGTATTTTTGTATTTTTGTATTTTTGTATTTTTGTATTTTTGTATTTTTGTATTTTTGTATTTTTGTATTTTTGTATTTTTGTATTTTTGTATTTTTGTATTTTTGTATTTTTGTATTTTTGTATTTTTGTATTTTTGTATTTTTGTATTTTTGTATTTTTGTATTTTTGTATTTTTGTATTTTGTATTTTTGTATTTTTGTATTTTTGTATTTTTGTATTTTTGTATTTTTGTATTTTTGTATTTTTGTATTTTTGTATTTTTGTATTTTTGTATTTTTGTATTTTTGTATTTTTGTATTTTTGTATTTTTGTATTTTTGTATTTTTGTATTTTTGTATTTTTGTATTTTTGTATTTTTGTATTTTTGTATTTTTGTATTTTTGTATTTTTGTATTTTTGTATTTTTGTATTTTTGTATTTTTGTATTTTTGTATTTTTGTATTTTTGTATTTTTGTATTTTTGTATTTTTGTATTTTTGTATTTTTGTATTTTTGTATTTTTGTATTTTTGTATTTTTGTATTTTTGTATTTTTGTATTTTTGTATTTTTGTATTTTTGTATTTTTGTATTTTTACAAAATGTTTCAAGTTTCGAATTATTAATTCATAAAAGTTCTTAAAACATGGGTTCAAAAATATCCCACAGCATTCGTGCTAAAGTTGAAAACGGTGTAGGTTGGTCCCCATCACCCACCGACCAGAGCAGAGTGCCCACCCATAAAATGACCACGTGGAGGTGACTGTGGCCTCACAATTACCGGCCGTCGTCATTGCAGCCACCTCCCACCTCCCACCAGTAAACTCTAATTAAAGTCAATGCCTCGGGTAAAGGTGTCTACTTTATCGGGTGGTGCAGCTGGTGCTGGAGCTCACAAAACACGTGTGGGCTTTCCCAGACCCAAACCCAACTTTTCCTGAAACAGGCCCCACTGCACTGGTGGAGGCAGCTGCAATGGCTGCTGCTGCACTCAATTTGGTGGTATTAAAAGTTGGTCCTCTGCGCACCATGGGCACCATAAAAGTTGATGCTGGGAATGTGGCCTGAGGCTTTCTGGTGGGGGTGAAATTGTTGACGGTTTTCCGATGCAGGGGTTTGAAACTTTAACAACATTTAATGAATGGAATGGAGAGCATCGATGGAATGCCAGCAATTAATTGAAGCTCTGCTGTTAGTGTTCAAAAAGTTCACCGGAAAATGCTGATTACGTGTTTTGTGGGAATCCTGAAAACAAAATTAAATAAACCTTTCCAAAATGACAAATGAATCCCCGAGAAAAAAAAAGATAATGAGAAAAGTCCCAAAAACCTGCATTAAAATGTAAAACCAGATGTTAAAATTACTTGTACCACCCGCTGTCGGGGGCGATTTTTGCTTCAAATTGTACAACTTTTCCCCCACTCTACTCTCTTTGTCCACGGTGAAGCCCTTTGGGGGACCGGTTGGCAAAAATGAAAAATCCCTCCACCATCCACCTCTCCCACACAAAAGTTATGGGTTATCAACGCAGTTTGACGTCCTGGGGGGAAAAATGGAACACGAAAATGATGGATGGCTTTTGAGGAAGCATGCGGTTAAACTACCAAAAAAATGGTTTCTTTGAATTGCGAGATGTGATTTATTTTTATCTTTTTAGGTCTTGGACAAAATTGAAGGTTCCATTTAAGAATATCTTTCAAGAATCCAGAATCAACTTTTCGTTGAATTTTAAATTCATTGAATATGAATCAAATTCAGTAAATTAAAAAATAAATGAGGACAGATCTTGGAAAAAAATTAACAAATAAAAGTGAAAAGACTTTTTTGTCTAGGATGTGCGATTGGGTCAAATTGATTTTTTACGGCGTTTACAACTTCAATTGCAATTAAGCTTTATTCTGTTTGAATGATCGACTTAACGACGTTATTTTAAAATTTTAGCGAAAAAAAAACATTTTGCAATAATAAACATCGAACAATTTTAAAAATTCAAAAGACTTTCAAATCAACTCAAACATGCTAAAAATGATTCTAAACGCAGGGGAATGCATTTTAAATTGATTTCAGCTGATTGCATATCAATTTTCATTGAAATTTTGAAGTTTATTGAGAAAATATTTTTTTTGCCCCCTGATTTTTCGGGCCAATTTTGAAGGGGGCGAATTTGTACCAGCCTAAAATTTAAAAAAATATGAAATAATAATTAAAAAAAAACATGTTTAGTCCTTGGCAAATTATGTAATCTGGATAAAAACTTTAAACTTGTGCGCATTACAGGTAGATTGGTGGAGAAAAACATAAAAGTTCTTTGATTTGGTTCAAAATTGTTCTTTTTTGTTTGACTATAAGGGTGACCTACGCCGTGTTAGGGTTGTCCGAAAAATGATTATTTTTGTCGATTTTCACAAAAAAACAAATTTAAAAAAAATCGTTCCATTTGCACCGATTTTAGCTGTTTAAGACACAAGTGAAGGGTCATTAGGATTATTTTTAAGAAAAAACATGTTTGGAGTTCAAAAACTCTAGCCTAACATTTGCAAAACCTGGACCAAAGAGCCTATGTCTGATAATACAGATCATCACGAACAGGATTCTGAAATATTAATTTTGATTATAAAATCTGGGGTTTTCGACGCGTCATGCGCGAAAGGGCGAAAAAGGCAAAAAAAGTGGGAAAAATCAACTTTTTTCACTTAAACTGCGATAACCTTAAAATTTCAGCGATGCCCTAACATTGAACCTTTGGAACCACAAACATTTTATTTTGATAAAATTACAACATATAACAATGCAATTGCAACACAGAAAGCTAAAAATCGGTAAAAAATAAACGACGTAATGATTTTTTTTGAAAAATATGATTTTTGTCAAAATTGACAAAAAATAGTTTTTTTTTTCAGACCACCCTACCCGAGCAGGGGTAAATATCATGGGAATACCAAATTTTGGTAATACTTGGGCAAATAACAGGGACCAAAATGTGCTCTTAGTTGCCCAGTAATAGATGGTAAAATACCATGAAATCATACCAAAGTCTTGTATGTGGAAGGGCACAACAATACCAAACCATGTTATTCCAAGGGTAAAATAATACCTCAAAATAAAACCATTTCAATACCAAGTTGTGGTCTTCTGGATTTTTGAACATTGCTTGAATACCAAAACTTGGTATTGCCATGGTTTTATCTTTAAGTATTCCCGCGCCCTTGGAAAATCGGATTTTGGTATTCCTGTGGACTTCCACATACATGATTTTGGTATGATTTCATGATATTTTACCATCTATTACTGGGCAACTAAGAGCACATTTTAGTCGCTTAAAGTTCTTGAAGCTTCTAAAAAATAACTAGATTTAAAAAAAAATAGTTATTAAAATGAAACTGGATTGAAATTCACCAAAATTCAATAATCTGTCGATTGACTCGTTTTTCTAAGTATTTGGTTATCCCGACTTAGGGAAATATCTACAATTTAAACAAAATCTTAGCGGGTATATAAAAAAAATGAAAATCAGCATTAACATTCTTGGGTTTCAAGTCATTTTAGCGCAAAATTAATTATCTCGTAGAAATTTATAAAAAAAAATCCCATAGCTTCAGAGGAATTTGATGAAACACTTCGATACCAAAATAATACCAAAATGTGGCATCCTGACTTAGAAAATTTTCCACAATTTCAAGTCATTTCTTTAGGGGGTTTATCAAAAATGTTTAAAATCAAGTTTGAAATTTCCGGTTTTCAATGAAGGCATTCGCTTTGCAACATCATCTTAGCGCAAAATTAATTATTTTGTCAAAATTGGTCAAAATTTTTCCATAGTTTCAGAGGAATTTGATAAAATACTGTAATACCAAAAGAATACCAAAATGTGGTGTTCGACCATTGACAAATTCTGCAATTTTGCAATATCAAAGCAATACCTTAAATTGGTATGATACCACATTTTGCTCTTGCATAATCCTTAGACAAATTTTAAAGGGTCCAGGAATACCAAAATTTTGTATTGATGCCAGAGAAAGGTATTATTACGCATTTTCCTTGTTATTTACCCATGCTCTGGTAAGACGGCGTAAATTACCCTAGTCATAAAAAATACGGGTTTCATTCAATTTTTGCCAATTGGAAGCAATTTTATTTTTTCTTTAATTTTTATATAGATTTGCAGTATATTGATAATTTGATTTTACACTGAAAAATAAATTCTAATTTACTTCAAATTATTTTACAAAATTTTATTTGTAATGTGCAAAAGTAAAATAACTAGTGGTGAAGTCAATAAATATTTTGATATGCTGTTTGTATTGCATTAAAAAATTGAAAAATCATAGATGATCATAAACAAAATCAGTAATGTTTCCGACTTTTTCCATTTTTTTTGATATAATTTTTATTTAAAAATTGGCAACACCGACAAATGATTTTTGATCAACTTGAGCCATAGCACTAAAGATGCCATTTTTTGTCATTTAAAATGTATCCAAAACTGAGAATAGTCAACAATGATTATTTTGGGCAATCCATTTTTTGTGGGAGAAAATCCATTTGAAAAAAATGGTTTAATTTTTTTTAGGGTGTAAGTATTTACACTCTGTAAATATCATTCTTGAGTGAATTGCTCTTATCAATGAAGGAAATAAAAATGCAGAATTTTCTTTCTACAAGACATATTTGAAAAAAAAAAAACCTACATGGTTCGAAAATTTCAACGATGAATTCGAATAGGTAAGTTTATAAAAAAAGGAAATAAAAAGAGTTTTTAAGAGATTATTTTAAATTTTGGACGACTTTCAAATATCGTCACTATTTTCTAAATACATTGATCCGGTTTTAAATGTTGCTTCATCCTTAACTTTAGCGCTGAATATGTTTTAAGTGATAGAGAGATTTCGACAAAAATTGTGTTTTTATTGAACACAAAAAAATAAGTTCAGTAAAGTTTTTTTTTTAATTCGAATTCATATTTTTGGCGTTTAATGTAGTGCTGAGGAAAAATGAATTTTCGCCAAAGTTGTAGGTATGGATAAGGACTACACTAAAAAACATGATACACTGTTTTTTTTTTTTTTTTTTTTTAATTTAACTTTTTTCACTAAAACTTGATTTGCAAAAAACACTGTTTTCATTTTTTTTCTAATATGTTTTTGGGGACATAAAATGCCAACTTTTTAGAAATTTCCAGAACGGATAAAAAATCTTTGACCGATTTTGAATTTTTGAATCAAAACTATTTTTTGAATCGAAAATTTCAAAAGATTACGCCCTTTTGAAATTTTAGTCTTGATTAGAAAACATTGAAAACATTGTTTTCGAAAAGATCGGAAAATTTCACAAATGTTTCAGATATCGACATTAGAAAATGGTGGGGTTATATCCCCCGTCTTTCTGATTAGTAGGCAAAATGGTTACCACAAGTCCATTGTGATTTCTGAAGGACTTATAGTGATAAAGTTGAATTCAAGAATCGGACAAAAATCACAGGCTCCTTAGACCATTCACCATCTCAGAAAATCATTCAACCCCAACTTGTGGATACCTTGGAGACATTCCCTTATCCCCTTAAAAAAACTGGAGCATCAACAATTCCCAGCTTCCAAATCCGTTATCCTTGTCCCTGGTGTGCGGTGGAGAAGGGAGCGTCCGACAATTAACGGCTGTCATGGTGTTGAGCATCTGGTTCAGGTGGAATTGGTTCTACTCCCAATTATCAACTCCTAGGCAACTTGAAAATTGATAATCAACATGGCACTGAGGATGATATAAATCGTAGAAAAGGCGCTTTTTAAAATTTTGTTTCTGAAGATATTTCTTTTTGGATTAAATTTCATTTAAATGAATAGTGTGTTTGCTTCTTTTTTTGTTGTTGTGTCCAATTAAGCTAAGTGCTAGGCTAAACCAGCTCTGGTCCAAGTATTGTAAAGATTTTACAAACAAAATCCTCGTTGCCCTATTGTCCACTCATCGCTCAATTCAACGCATAAAAATTTAATTTCGATCTGTTGTCGGCATTCCCTGCCATCCCTCATCCCCTTTCCCTGCTGTGGGATAAACCTCACCGCGGAAAAAAAGGCCCACACTCTGGAATGACGGGAATTTGGAAATGCCGGGGCCAAATTAAATTTGGGCCCGCGCCGACGACAACGACCCGTCAGACGAGACGCCACCCGGACGGCTCCCGCTTGGTGACCCACCAACCCACCCCGGACAAACTGTAACAACATTCGGGCCCCGGAAAAAATAACAGCCCTTTTTCCAGATCGGGGAATGGTCAACGGAAACGGAAATGCTGGGGAAAAAATCGATTGGCGGTTTTTGGTGGGACCAGTTTCTTGGTTTTCTTATTTTGTGAAAGTTACAAGTTTAAATTTAGAATAATTTATTAATTTTGATATGTTTTTTTTTATCAAACTGTATGAGAAATTTAAAATTAAGCCCTCCGTGCAATGCAAAATTTCTTTTAAAAAACCCCGGTCACATTAGCCAACCAAGCACGCGCAAGTAGAGTGGACGTTGATTAGAGTGGAACTTTATTGTAAGGGTACAGGACTACATTCCCTAACAGGAGAGGGGCCCAAGGCGATGGTAAACGGGGGGTCGTGAATAGATTTTGTAACCGTGTGTTGATTTTGGGCCTGGACATCCGGGGTGAATAACTGTGAAAAAGGATTGAGTGCAGCACTCACTTTTCCAGGAAGGACGTGGATGAACCTTTGGCTGAAGGATATTAGATAAACAGTTTAAGGGGGGCCCTTGAATATAATCAAGTGGAGATGTGTTCGCAAATTGAAAAATAATATTTGAGAATGTTGATTAGGTTTGGCAAAATGTAAAGTTTTCTAAAGAAATCTAAATTTTACAACTGTTAAATTTTTTTAACTTTTTTTTTAGAACTGTAAAGGAGTAATTCTCTACCAACTCATACGAAATCGGGAAAAGTTGCCCCGACCCCTCTTCGATTTGCGTGAAACTTTGTTCGCAGGGGTAATTTTTGTCCCTGATCACGAATCCGAGGTCCTGTTTTTAATATCTTGGATATCGGATGACGGAGGAGCGGTACGACCCCTTTCATTTTTAAACATGCGAAAAAAGAGGTGTTTTTCAATCATTTGCAGCCAGAAACGGTGATGATTTGGAAATTTGGTGTCAAAGGGACTTTTATGTAAAATTGGACGCCCAATTTGAGGGTATGATAAACCTCTTTCCATTTTTAAACGTCGTGTTCATATAACTTTGCAGGACAACCCAGTAGCATTTTTGGCTCAAGCCTTGATTCGATTCTGGCTCGAATTCGAGCCAAAATTCTCGCTGGGAATGTTCTACAGCAGCGATTCCCAACCTTCTTCTAGGCTGGTACCCCCTGCCATGTAAATCAAGTAGGCCCGGTACCCCCGTTGAGAATCGCTGTTCTACAGCATACACTGAAAAAAATGTACAGAGGGAGTTTGTGTGTAACCATCTTGAGCTATCACAAATTTAAAAAAAAATGACAAGGTTCCTTTTTGCACTCATGATCGACAACAACCAAACTTAAAAAACACATCTTAAAATTGCGATAACTTGTGATGGTAAAATCAAACTCTTTATTTTGTTAAATCAATGTCATTGTCTGCTCTACAACATTGTAAGACATTTATAAATTATTAAAAATACCCTGCAAAGTAACATGACATTTTAAAACAAAAAAAAAGTTCTGAATGACAAAAGTGTTATTGAAGATTCGAAATATACTTTAAATTCCCCTTCAAATGATATATTTTACAATTTGAAAGAGGGTTGAAACATATTTTTTATCTATTTTTTTTTATTTTGTCCATCCAATATTTTTCACCGAGCCCAAACATGATCAATAAGATTATACAGTCATGCCTCGTTTTAGCACCGCATATGGGGGATGAGACGTGCATAACTGCGGCACAAAGCTTATGGAATTTTGGCTATATGGGAGACATTGGCTATAATCCTATGAAAAATCATCCAAACTTCAAAAAATTATAGAGTTTTGGATTCGGTAATGTTGTCTGTTATCCATTGCAATTATAAATACATGAAAATTTTAACAGAAATACGTTTTTTTCTTGTATTTTGAAAATGCAAAATTTTCACGAAAAGATACTCAAAATTATTGATTGAGCTATATGGATATCAAATGATCGGGATTTTTAATACATTTCGATTGTAATAATATTTTTTGTGAAATACTAAAAAAAATCACAAAGCTACGTTCATACAAAAAAAAAACTATAAATTTTAGTTTTTTTACAATATGGGTATCATATTTTTCATATTATTCGATAGTAATAATATTTTTTTGTGAAACACTAAAAATTTCCACAAAACTATGTCAAGTTTGAAAAAATACTAAAACTTTGTATTTTTTTTAAATAAGTATAAAATGATTTGAATTTTTCCTACATTTCGATACAATTACAATACAAAATACTTAAAATATTCACAGAACTACGTACTTTTGGAAAAAAAAATCAAAATTTCAAATTTGATTATATGGGTATCATATAATCTGATTTTTGTTTGTAGAAAATTGAAATTGTTAGTCCTTTTTTTAAACGCGTAGTTTTGTGAAAATTTGAATTGTTTTCAAAAATTTGTGTTATAACTTTTGAAATGTATGAAAAAAAATCCGATCATTTGAAACTTATATTGGGGGGTCGTGCTTAACCGAGGCAGCTGAACGAATCATCTCCGGGGCAATGCAAAACCGAGGCGTGCAAAACCGGGCCATGACTGTAAACTCAGATAAATGCATTTCTCATATTTTTCAGGTGATTAAACTTTAATTTCCATAGATATTTTTTGAGTTTCCTGAAAAAAACAACGGCCCGCGTTGAATTTCTATAGCAAATATGTTTTTTTTTTATTTTCGTTTTTTTTTTGCAGTTTTGATGACAGTGTATCGGAGGGTGAAAAACCTGGCACCGGTAATATGAATATTTGA
Organism: Culex pipiens pallens; assembly: GCF_016801865.2. Taxonomy (NCBI): domain Eukaryota; kingdom Metazoa; phylum Arthropoda; class Insecta; order Diptera; family Culicidae; genus Culex; species Culex pipiens. The sequence continues at coordinate 167,223,623 of NC_068939.1, read as the reverse complement.
AAAAATGTGAAAAATCTAGACTAAAGGCAATCAAAATTTCAAAACATATTTTTGATACAAAATAAAATTTGCAATCGAAAGCGACCTTACCATTTTTTTAGTTGAAAATTCCAAAAAAAAAATCTATTAATTTATGACTAAGATGCAGCCTCTTAAGTTGAAATCAAAGAAAAACTATATTTTCTAAATGTCATCTAATTGGCTCTCATTTTTAAACTTGCTAAATATATCTCTGAAACTATAAGTTTAATTTTCAATGTTTGAAAATGAAGCTTTTTGAAATGGTCTGCACTTAATTAAAAAAAAAAAGATTTTATCACAATCAAGCCAAGCACGGTGAAAAATATTGGATGTTTTTTCACGTGCCATAATTATTTTCTTATAAAAACACAGCAACATGTAATCAATTAAGCAATCTTTGAAAACATTCAGAACTGCAAACTTAGCCATAATTCTGTACCTTTTTTTGTGTTATTGTTTTCTGTTCTAAGTAGGCCCAAAACTGTAATATTCATTAAATCTATCCTTTTATTTACTAAGGTTGGCATCCTTTTCAGCTGATTCAACCTCCAAGAAAACAAAATTTTAAAAAAAGTTAACGGTACACATCAAGCAGAGATTTTGAACCAAGATTTTTGTTACAGACATTTTAGTATCTTCAAAACTACGGGAACTATCGATATAATTTTTGATTTATCCTCTCCTCCTCTCAACAAAATGATTTACAACAATTTTTGGTTATTTTTTTACAATACGATTGTTGCATGATTGGATCCTACACAATTTTGAATTAATTATACAAAAACTGGTCGCTAGATGTAAAACTATAAAAAAATAATATTTTCTAAATTGAATAGTGACTACAATTTCAAAATGAAGACTTTTTGAAGTATTTCAAAATATTGTTAACGTTGCCAAAAAAGAATCAGCATTCAACTTATACAAACTGACAACTAGTTCTAATCGGGACTACTGCCTGACAAAGGACAGCAGCCAGAATAGAATCATCTTGAAATATAAAATATTGATAAGTTTGAGTTTTCTAATTCAAAAACTATGTTTAACTCCTAAGTCCAAATTTCTAGGAGACCCCTAAGATTTGATCCATAAGTTTTCTGCCTGACAGAAGCTGCAACTTTTAAGCCACAGGTTCAATTTTTCAGGCAATTTCTAAATTGATTTCTAAAAAATGAACAAATTTCCCAACGACACTCTTCATTTTGACCTCCTTTTAAAACGTGTGTGTGTTTTCAATCACCACCTGATTGTGAATCTGTCTCGATTTTCCACAATCACACAAGGGACCATCTCGCGTCAACGATGGCGGGGTGGCACCATTTCTGTGTGACATTCGTCAATTGTCAACCAAGTTCCCAAAGGGAACTCGGAGATTCTTAGTTTAAAAATGTCGAAACACAATGTAACATTTTGAATATTTCAAATCAATTTATCGCTCAACAACAAAAAAGTTAAAAAAATCAATAAATTACGCTTCATTCACCTCAATGAAGTGAGCGCTAGAAAGGGCACAAAATTTATTTCTTCCAATATCAAATTACAACTCTCCCAGTGACAGTCAGGTTGGTTAGTGGGAAGGCTCCGAACCACCCACAATCAATGCATGCAACCTCACCTACTCTTTCAAGTGGATTCACCACCACCACCAGCATTCGTGCATGGATGGATGCAATATTTGATAAGCTTTTACGTGGTGGTGTGTGCAAAAAAAAGGGCACAGGATTCAACCCACTTCTTGTGTGCAACACCTTTTGCAACTTTGTGAACTTTATGCAGGCGGCACTTAGAAAATAAAGTGGTTTAGAAAAAGATTTTTTAAAAGTTTTTTTCATCAAAATATTAAAAAATGTAATAAATATTTGAATAAAATTGTCAATTTAGTTGAGGGATTTTTTTTCAGTGTCTGGAAACACCAACTCACATCAGAGATATGTGTGTCTCCGGGAAGATTTGCAGTGAGAGAGTCTATCTATCTTTGGTAACTACCCGTTTTGAGCTCGTTCGAATATTCTGGCGAAATTCAATCATTTCGTCGTGCATTTTACGCTCCCGTTCACTTTGTGATAAAGTGGGTGCATGTGGTACTTGAGCTTTCAACTTGTTTCACTTGAGGAAAATGGGATTATTGGATAAATTCTTAATCAGTTTTACTACAGAATTAAACATTAAATTTGACTTTTACAAGATATTTGGTAAATTTAACACAACTGAAACAAAAAAAATAAAAAATAAACTCACGTAAATAGTCAATAAATAATGTAACCAAACCTTTTTTTTTTTTTTTAATAATAATAACGTATATTTCATCATTCATTTCGTTCCGCAATTACTTCCCTAATGAACAGAGTTGTTCCTTTAAAGGGTTGTAATCTTAGTTACTGGTAACACATTACTGGTAATTCAATGCAAAAGATAATTATTAACATTACTTCTAATGTAAGCAGTTAGCTTACTTTTGACTTCGCTTAGAGATCGTGCTTGCTTGATTTCATCTGGGAGGGAATTGTAAACGGTTGGACCTGCTGCTACAAAGCGTCTTCTTCCTGTTTCCGTTCTAAAATCCGATCTTCTGAGGTGGTGTGCTTGTCGTGTATAGTGCTGATGGATTGCTGTTCTGAATTCAAAGTTGTGGTGTAAGTTTACATTGTTTAGTGTTCTGTACATAATTACTGCAATACGGTGCATAAAGATACCTCTAATTGGTAGTACAGTGTGTTGGCGCATCAGGTACAGTTCACGCGTAGGATGCAGAAAAGGTAACTTGAAAATAGCTTTTAAACATCTATTCTGTTGGACTTGCAAGTCACTAAGGTGCGTTTTGCTGCATCCTCCCCAGACTGCTACAGCGTATTGGTATCGACTGTGTATGAAAGCTAGATACATTTTTAAGAGGACGTGTTGAGGGACTGTTGTTGAGAGTTTCCTTAAAATACCACAAAGAGACGCACATTTAGAAACAATTTCTCTTGTTTGGACGTCCCAACATAAACGATTGTCTATGTGGACGCCTAGGTATTAATCTTCTCATTGAAAAGTGCCGGCGACAAAATTGGGCGAAAAGTTCACCGCCCGGAGATCGCGAGTTGGCGCGAGCGAATGAACACCGCGAAAAAAGATTCGGGGGTGCATTGGGGTTAAATGATCATTTCGTCATTCGGTTTAATCAAAAAATAATTATGTTTTCGTAAATATCGCTACTTTGATGCGATGTAATTCATTTTTACAGTAAATTAGGCATTGTTACATCAAATTTGACCTTTCAAACGCACTAGAATGGCCAAATTTTAAAACATCAATGTTTGCCAATTTGACCGTTTTACCCCCAATTCCCCTTGTAGAACAAAAGAAAAGTTCATCCGCGGTCTGTCAGCAGCGCGCTGTTTTGTTTGCTGGATCAACATTTGGAAATGTCGAACGTTGAAGGAAATCGCTCAAAAAATGAAAATTAACCGATTTCAAATGTTATGGCCGCAAATGAAAGGTGAAGGTGGCTAATTTTTTATTCCGATCTGTAAAACTAGTTCTAGCGAGGGTTCTAGGCACTGCGGCAATCGATTTTACCGGTGGGTTGCTTCCGGTTGCATTTGATTTGAGGAAAAGGTTTTTCAATCCACCAGGGGCTTATTCGGGGGCAACAGTTTCGGTAATCCGAAACTTCCGGTAAGTTTCATATTTGCAGTGTTTAGCATGAAAAACAAACTTAGACCAATCTTTCAAGTTCGCGCTCTTTTTGAGGAGGGGGCGCAAACCGAAGAAGAGCGCAACTCGGGGGACCGTTATTTCGGAGTTTGAGCGCAAATCTAAGGAGCGTTATTGCAGGGTTTTGGCGTAAAATGGGATTTTCTTTTTTAATTTTATTTACAATTAAACGAAACATTTATATAAGGGGTCATCCACAAAACACAGATAATGGGCCATCCTCAAATCTGGGTATCCAAGAACTCCCGGATGTCATGGCCTAGATAGCTACCTGATCAACGGAGGTCTCGACGGAGGTCTATATGGGTGAATTAACCATCGGTATAGCTTCAGATAGCTTTAGTGAACCACGATGGATACCCTTCGCCATGTTGGATTATTATGGGTCCTCCAGGAACTCCCGGGAGTTATGACCTGATGATTTACCTGACTTCCGAGAGTTCCTGGGAAACCCATAACAATCCAGCATGGTGCAAAGTGTCCATCATGGTCCACTGAAGCTTCTTGAAGCGATACCGATGGTTGATATACCCATATAGTTTCGCGTTGATCAGGTAGATCATCAGGTCATCACTTCCTGGAATTCTTGGATGATCGATAACAACGTACCTATCGTTGTTCACTGAAGCTACCTGAAGCCACACCGATGATCAATTCACCCATATAGACAATAGGGTCCTAAAGCCCTGAATCAATTGTTATGTTCAACGGTAAAAAACAGATTAAACCCCATTTTTGATCATTTTTTTTTTCATTTAAATGCAAAAAATAGGACAGGACAAATTTTTTTGATGAATAAACTAAGGTCCGCTTAGAACTAGCTGTGATTTTTTTTAAATTGATTTAAAATCGATTTTAAATCCTTCTCGGTCGTACAAAGTGTCATTGTACTCAGAAAAATAAGCTTTATCGTAGTAAACAATAATATCACAAGTGTAAGCTTCACCAATTGGGCCCAATTGAAACATCACTAGCGTGCACAGGGTGGGGCAACATGGGGCAACTGCCCCACCATCCTCAGAAATTTGTTCTAAATTTGGTCAAATGACGTATTTTTCAAAACGTCTATATTATTGCCCCACCTTCCTCAAAGAGCTGGGCACGCTAGTGTGAAACATATCAAACGAAATATTTGAAACCACACCTGCACAACAACAAACAAACAGAAAAATGAGGCGTTAATTTGGATTCAACAAAGTATTTAATTCCTTTCGTTATTGCAAATCGACTTTTGATTGCATTTTCAGATTTGTATGAAACCTTGTCCATTGATGTTTTTTTATGACCAAAATAGTTATTGTGCACTATTGCCTCATATTCTTCATACAAAATGGTGTCTGTCTATACACAAGTGCTGTGAATGTTTTCGCAAATCTGTATCTTGAGATAAGATTTTCTGAATACCAAACATTGGCAAAGTTTTAAGTTATGACTAGGTTTGAATTGAAAACTTTTTTTAGTCTAAAAAAGATTATAGTTACAATGGTTAATACACCCATATAGACCCCCGTTGATTAGGTAGATCATCAGCATGGCTTTCTACCTAAGGTACTCGCGAGTGTGTAGTAGTGCGGTTGTCAAAATCGTTATCTCTGACTCTCTCACTCCACTGCCACTGACATTGTTTATGTTTTGCTTTTCCTGGCACGGTCCATTGTTCGATTGTTATTGTTTTGGTTTTAGTGGCACGGAGTCATGCACTCACACTAATGCAAAGCAAGATCGTGAGTACCTATGATATACAGCCTTGGATCATCAGGTCATAACTCCCGGGAGTTCCTGGAGGACCCATAATAATCCAACATGGCGAAGGGTATCCATCGTGGTTCACTGAAGCAACCTGAAGCTATACCGATGGTTAATTCACCCATATAGACCTCCGTTGATCTGGTTGATATCCAGGTCATAACTTCAAGGAGTTCTTAGAAGACTTATAACAATCCAACGTACCCCAGTGTGTCCATCGTTGTTCACTGAAGCTACACTCAAACCCCGATGGTTTGACACCAACTGTTAACAGACGAACGGGGTCACTTTTTAGTTTGACACCCCTTTTACACGGAGTTCACGCACACTACCAAACGTGTGTTTTGATAGTGTGCGTGAGCGCCGTGTAAAAAGTGACAGTTCGTCACTTTTTAGTTTGACTTTGACCAACCAACGGGGTACAAACTAAAAAAGTGTCAAACGAAAAAGTGACCAACCATCGGGGGTTGAGTGTATACCGATGGTTAATTCACCCATATAGACCTCCGTCGAGACCTCCGTTGATCAGGTAGCTATCTAGGCCATGACATCCGGGAGTTCTTGGATACCCAGATTTGAGGATGGCCCATTATCAGTGTTTTGTGGATGACCCCTTATATAAATGTTTCGTTTAATTGTAAATAAAATTAAAAAAGAAAATCCCATTTTACGCCAAAACCCTGCAATAACGCTCCTTCGATTTGCGCTCAAACCCCGAAATAACGCTCCCCCGAGTTGCGCTCTTCTTCGGTTTGCGCCCCTCCTCAAAAAGAGCGCACACTTGAAAGATTGGTCTAAGTTTGTTTTTCATGCTAAACACTGCAAATATGAAACTTACCGGAAGTTTCGGATTACCGAAACTGTTGCCCCCGAATAAGCCCCTGGTGGATTGAAAAACCTTTTCCTCAAATCAAATGCAACCGGAAGCAACCCGCCGGTAAAATCGATTGCCGCAGTGCCCAGAACCCTCGCCAGAACTAGTTTTACAGATCGGAATCAAAAATTAGCCACCCTTACCTTTCATTTGCGGCCATAACATTTGAAATCGGTTAATTTCCATTTTTTGAGCGATTTCCTTCAACGTTCGACATTTCCAAATGTTGATCCAGCAAACAAAACAGCGCGCTGCTGACAGACCGCGGATGAACTTTTCTTTTGTTCTACAAGGGGAATTGGGGGTAAAACGGTCAAATTGGCAAACATTGATGTTTTAAAATTTGGCCATTCTAGTGCGTTTGAAAGGTCAAATTTGATGTAACAATGCCTAATTTACTGTAAAAATGAATTACATCGCATCAAAGTAGCGATATTTACGAAAACATAATTATTTTTTGATTAAACCGAATGACGAAATGATCATTTAACCCCAATGCACCCCCGAATCTTTTTTCGCGGTGTTCATTCGCTCGCGCCAACTCGCGATCTCCGGGCGGTGAACTTTTCGCCCAATTTTGTCGCCGGCACTTTTCAATGAGAAGATTAATACTTGTAACTAGTCACTTCTTCGATAGTTTGGTTCCGAACGGTTAGGGCTGGATGTGGCGGTAGGACACGTTTAGGATACCTAAAATGCATTAGCTTGGTTTTCCCTAGGTTAAGCGAGAGGAGATTGTTGTCTAGATAATTCATTACAAGTTCCATGTCTTCACGCATGAATTCAGTCACTTGGTTTGGAGACGATCCATAGTACGATATGGCGGTATCGTCGGCAAACAGACGAGGTTTCCCTCTCAGCACAAGATTTGGCAGGTCGTTTACGTAAAGGAGAAACAGAAGAGGTCCTAGGACACTTCCTTGGGGCACCCCACAACGTACAAACTTACTGTTTCCGCGTACTCCTGAGACTGTCACTTGTTGTCGCCGGTCCGATAAATAGCTACGTAGGAGAGCGTTTGGTAAGCCTTGAATGCCGTACACTTCTAACTTCCTCAATAGCATCTCATGGTTGATGGTGTCAAACGCCTTGGAGAGATCCAGGAATATTGTTCCTGCGGACATTTTCTGGTCCAGCTTCTTGGTGATTTCATCCGTCATCTCGAGTACAGCGATTTCCGTTGAAGATCCTTTTCGGAAACCAAATTGGTGGGCGTAGAACCGTTCTGTGGCAACCAGGAAGTTGCTCAGACGTACATAGATTAGTTTTTCAAAGACTTTGTTGATCACAGGTAACACGGAGATGGGTCGGTAGTTGGTAGGGTCCCTCGGGTTTCCGTTTTTGTAAATTGGGTGTACTACTGCTTTTTTAAGACAGGGTGGGTATGTTCCTAGACTAACACATTGGTTGAAACAGTTGCAAATGATGGCAGAGAGAAGATTTCGATGTTTTTTGAGCGCGGACACCGGAAATCCATCATAACCGGAAGCTTTCTTCGGGTCGAGTTCGTGAATCAGGTTGGAGATTTCAAGTATGCTTGCGGGTCGGAGGAATATAGATATGTTTGAGCGTTTCATGGTGTTGAACCGGTTGATGTTGCCATCCGATGTGAGCTGACTGGCAAGGTTATCTCCCACCGACACAAAGTGATCGTTGAATAAGTTGGCAACAGTAACAGGATCATGTTCGATGTTCTGGTTCACTTCAAGGGAAGGGGCAGAGTTTGTTCTCGACTTACCACCCATCAGCTCGTTGATACGTCCCCAAAGAAGCTTCGCATTCCCGTTGTTAAACAGCTTTGTGTGGTACTGTTTCTTCGCTCTTTTTTTCGCTTCAGACAGGTTGTAGTTTGCACGTGCTAGAAGTTCACTCAAGTGTTGGTCCTGCCGGTTGCGTTTCCATCTTTTCAGAATACTGTCTCTGATGTTGCCGAGTTTCCAGATGTCGAAGTTATACCATGGGCAGCAGTCGTTTTTCACCTTAACTTCAACAGTTCTTGTTCTGGAGTTTGCTTGAATCAGCTGGGAGTAGGTACCGGTTATAGATTGTAGACACTCATCAACTGGAAGCGAGTTCTGGTTCAAATTCTCCAGAAACCGTTGAAACTCTGCATCTACCAAAGCATAGTTCACCCAGGTTTTAGTTAAAACTTTACGTTGGTGGTCAGCTTTCAACTTGAAAACAGTTAAAACGTAGCTATGATCACTGAGTTCACATGGCATGGTGTAGTTAGAAACACGAGTTGAGTCAGCAATACTGCACACCACGTGATCAAGAAGGTTGTTGCTAATCGGTCTGGTGATGATCGTGTTGGAAACTGTCGCGCTGAAGGCGTTCAGCAACTGGTTGTATCTTCGTACGTTCACATTATGAGGCTGGTTTACAGGTACATTGACATCACCGACTATGAAGCATGGGGACGCAGGATCCGAATTGGCAAGAATTTCCTCAATCGCCGAAAACAATCGCGATGTGTCGTCACTAGGTGGGCGGTACAGACCGTGGACGAATACCGAGGACGGGCTTTTGTCAACCTTTACGGAAATGTGGTGGAATCCTCCATCAGCGACGTTAGTCCTAGCTTCAAAGTTGAGATCGTTCCGTACGAAGATCGCCAAACCACCAGCTGAGGTTTTGCGGCAGGAAAAAGCGCTGTGGTAGCCGGGGATGGTGTAGTACTGCGATCTGCCTTGTTTAATCCACGTTTCTCCTATAACGATGACGTCTATGCTGGCATTCATGTTGTGCAGGTAAACGCACAGAGAGTCGAGTTTTTCCATTCGGTTGAGTCCTCTAATGTTGATCTGGAGTATTTTGAAGACGGTAGAATCTGGGGGTAGGCGTAGAGACGAGGGGTCATCTACGCTCTCATTTCTGGCATGCTGGATTAGGTTCATTGAAGTGTTCTAGATAGATGATCGCTGACAAGCAATGCTCGCTAGTGTTTGCGACACGATAACGCCAACTTCTGGATGTCTTGGCGTGATTGGATTGGGATAGCCTTTGATCGATCAGTACGCCTCACCATGATGGCGCCATGACGCCCAGGCCAGATGTAACGCAGCTCTAGCGAGTTTTGTAATTGCTTGAGCTCTTGGAAAATCCTCATTGAGAGTGGTGATAGGTCGTCACGAATTACTACCTTGCCTGTTGTTCCTTTTGGCCCGAGCACACCTTGGAGAGTAGCAACATCCAGTTTCCCAAAGCTTGATTTATGGTCGAGTAGACTTTCCTTGGCCCTTACATGTTTAAAAGAGATACGAATCGGCGGGCAAGCAGCTTTTGAGTTTGCAACTCGACAGCATGATACAATGTTTTTTTCTCCATCCTTGTAGCCCAAAATATCGCAGATCTCGAGCACGATAGATTTGGTGTCTTCTTGTGGTGTCCGCGGTATGCCTAACACCATTGCATTGATAGAAAGCTGGGCTCTGTGGTGACTATCGAGGTCCTTTTCAGCTTGCTCAACCACATTCGATATGGACTTCGCATTGTCGGCGAGTCTGTTAAGCGATAGCTTTAGAAGGCCGTTCTCTGCACGTAGGCGCTTAATTTCATCACTCAGCGAACCCATCATTTGAACCATTTTGTCAAATTGGTTTGATAGGAATTGTTGGCTAGCTACGATTTCCTTTACACTTTTTGACTCCTCCTTAACTGCTTCCAAGATTTTTGGCAACCTGAGGAAGCTTAAGCGCAAAATTCTGTTCTTTGTTCACCACAATTGCTATGCGAATGTCACACAAGGGTGCACACCAATTTGAAACTCAAGAAGCTTTTTCATGATTGTAGCCCACATGTGTGGCATTTTCCGTAAGGAGTAAAGGGGAAAGCTTTAGTTAAATATTTTATACGACAGAGTGCATTTGCGTTGGCTGATTGGAAATAGTTTGAGATTTTTCGATATTCCAGTCATTTTATTTTGTCAATTTTGTCAATTTTGTCAATTTTGTCAATTTTGTCAATTTTGTCAATTTTGTCAATTTTGTCAATTTTGTCAATTTTGTCAATTTTGTCAATTTTGTCAATTTTGTCAATTTTGTCAATTTTGTCAATTTTGTCAATTTTGTCAATTTTGTCAATTTTGTCAATTTTGTCAATTTTGTCAATTTTGTCAATTTTGTCAATTTTGTCAATTTTGTCAATTTTGTCAATTTTGTCAATTTTGTCAACTTTGTCAATTTTGTCAATTTTGTCAATTTTGTCAATTTTGTCAATTTTGTCAATTTTGTCAATTTTGTCAATTTTGTCAATTTTGTCAATTTTGTCAATTTTGTCAATTTTGTCAATTTTGTCAATTTTGTCAATTTTGTCAATTTTGTCAATTTTGTCAATTTTGTCAATTTTGTCAATTTTGTCAATTTTGTCAATTTTGTCAATTTTGTCAATTTTGTCAATTTTGTCAATTTTGTCAATTTTGTCAATTTTGTCAATTTTGTCAATTTTGTCAATTTTGTCAATTTTGTCAATTTTGTCAATTTTGTCAATTTTGTCAATTTTGTCAATTTTGTCAATTTTGTCAATTTTGTCAATTTTGTCAATTTTGTCAATTTTGTCAATTTTGTCAATTTTGTCAATTTTGTCAATTTTGTCAATTTTGTCAATTTTGTCAATTTTGTCAATTTTGTCAATTTTGTCAATTTTGTCAATTTTGTCAATTTTGTCAATTTTGTCAATTTTGTCAATTTTGTCAATTTTGTCAATTTTGTCAATTTTGTCAATTTTGTCAATTTTGTCAATTTTGTCAATTTTGTCAATTTTGTCAATTTTGTCAATTTTGTCAATTTTGTCAATTTTGTCAATTTTGTCAATTTTGACAATTTTGACAATTTTGTCAATTTTGTCAATTTTGTCAATTTTGTCAATTTTGTCAATTTCGTCAATTTTGTCAATTTTGTCAATTTTGTCAATTTTGTCAATTTTGTAAATTTTGTCAATTTTGTCAATTTTGTCAATTTTGTCAATTTTGTCAATTTTGTCAATTTTGTCAATTTTGTCAATTTTGAAATCGGAAATTGGAAATTGGAAATTGGAAATTGGAAATTGGACATTGGAAATTGGAAATTGGAAATTGGAAATTGGAAATTGGAAATTGGAAATTGGAAATTGGAAATTGGAAATTGGAAATTGGAAATTGGAAATTGGAAATTCGAAATTGGAAATTGGAAATTAGAAATCGGAAAATTGGAGACTCATGGTAAAGTTATAACAGCCACTGATGATGTAAATTGAAATAGCTGACCAACTAACTGCAAGAAAAGGGCAATAAACCTTAAACAAACTACAAAAAGGAATTATTCCGCTGAAAATTCCCCCAGGATGCGTTCGGTTGCACCTGCCTTTCTGGTCATCTAGTGTTGCTAGGAAAGAATAAAACGATATAAAAAGCAAAACTGCAGTCCAATTAAAACAACCCAGCCAGTATTACTCGGGGTGAGCAGGGAATAAAATTTTGTTTCGTGCTATTGGACTGTTGGTAGTTGCACGCTTGGTTTTAAGAATAAAATAAAGTTTTTTAACGTATTTTTAATTAAAAGTTTGTTTGAAGTAAGTAATTGCTTTTATTGTGTTTCATATCAAATTTCTTTAAGTGTTATATATGTGTATTTTACGTAACTTTAAGCCCACCGTGTCACCCCGAGTGAAGTATGGCTAGTTTCAATTTATATCAATTTCCAACTTTGTCTGGGGACCTTCCTCCACGCACTGGTCCGAGCTACTCGTGAATCATCCTGCTTGAGCTATTCTGCCCTGGCAAGTGATCTACAACCTCAACTATTGGGAATTGCGCTGTAAATAAACTTTTGCGTGGGGTTTTAATTTTGCTGTGTGCACTTTCAACTATCATTTTAAATGAATTTCATAAAATTTCAAAAAAAAAATAATTTATATTTAAATACGGTTTTATATTGATGAATTTTGTTTTAACTTGGTGAGGATCTTTTGAAGAAATTTTCAAAAAGCCAAATCTATACCAAAAGTTGTTTAAGGGGAACCGAACACGTCAATCATTCTGAGCCTTCATCTCTTGTAAAGAATAATAAAAAAAAAACCGGAAAACCTTCAGTAAATTTTCCTTTCTTTCTTCTCGCAAAAAAAAATCCTAACAGTTGAAGTACGTCCATCACCGAGAGGCAGCTGAAAGTGACGTTTTTGTTACAACTTGAGCCTTGTATATAACAACCAAAAATGAATCAAGCCTCAAATAAGCCGCGAAATTGCCCGCCGAGCACGTTTCGATTGTTTTGGGCTCATTTAGAAGCTCGGTTTTGTGGTATTTTAATTTACACGCTCAAAAAAGGAGGGGTGGGGGAAGGCTAAATGTTTGGTGCCAATTAGAGGTTGATTTTGGCGTTCGGGGTTAATTATGGGTATTTAGCGTTGTAGATTCAAATCGGATGCTTCAATATTTAAATTGGGATCGATTTGGCACAAATGATTTTTTTTAAATTTAGAAATCTTTTTGTTGGCTAGGTTTTTCGCTTAGTATGTATTTAAATACAATAAATTATTCCTAGAAAAGAGGTCTTCAGAAAAGTGGTAGTTTGAAAAGAATTGTTTTTTTTTATTATAGACATTTTACTACTTTTGTGGCATTAATGTCTAAAATAAGAATTGAATGAAATGTCCTTGTGGGTTTCGAAAAAACTTTTATTTTGTTGCATTTTGAATATATTTTTTTTAAGTTAACGTTTTTAGGATTTTTGACGTTTGAACGTTTGACGATTGAAACTGTGTGTCACGATTTTTTTCCATTTCCCGTTAACCTAGAGTGTTTTTTTTGGCCCAGAAGCTAGTATTATATGTACCGTAAACCGGGGTTTGTTTTTGGAATATTTTCCAACAGGTAAGGTTTTTCTCAAAATTATTATATTTAAAACATGTACTGGGGTAAGCCACACAAAGTCCATGCACTATTTTGGAAAAAAAAGTTTTTTCAATAGTGTTTAGAAAAATAGTTACGTTAAAAATTCATAGTTTAAATTCCGGGGTGATATTGATAGTCGTAGTTTTTCTTGTTAAAATCATATTTAAGATGTTCAAACTTTATTTGTACGTTCAATGTACCATCACTAAAGTAGCTGAACAAGTTTTTAAGAAGAAAAAAAACAATGTTTACACTTAGATAAATAAGTTTATAAGTTTTTCAACAAAATACATATATTTTTAGGTAAAATTGTTAAAAAGTCGGAATTTTGCCTAAATTTTTTTTAAACTGGTTTTGTTTATAAAATTTTCGATTTATATTGCATTTTATACTGAATTTGAAGCACGAATCACAAGTTTTTACATTTTAGATAAAATTTGTTGAACTGAAATTTTTTTAATTGTGTTTCAAAAACACATATAATTTAATGTTTACAAATTTGGAAAATTGTCCGAGGAATCCGAAAATGCATTCCGTTTTCCGATTCAAAATCATGTTCATTGAGAAAATCACTTTCAACTTTCAACTTTTTAAACTTTTCAAAATTTAATGAAAACTTTTTCTAGAAGTACTTCGAACATTTCTCTACCACGGTCAGAATGATTCCATACCATTCCGTGAGTATTTTAATTGTACTCTTCATTTTGTGGAAATATCGAGAACCTATCAAAGTCACCCCGGCTATCAAAGTCACCCCGTTTTACGGTACCAACAACCCCTGCCAATCTAAGAAAGATTGGTGATGTTCATACGACGTCTCACGCTTTATTTGTGGACTCGCTCTTAATTTGAATATTTTCTTTGCATTAAATTGCAATAATAAATTTTACTTTAAGATATTTATTATCTAAATATAAAAAAAAACTACTAGAAAGAATTTCTTCGCTAAAAAATAAAATTCCATGAAGCTACACAAAAAAAATATGGAAAATGTACTTCAGGGAATATGACTGATTTTTAGTCAGAGAAAAAACTGTTAATTCTTTTGATCTAATTTTATTTATTAAAAAAAACATATAAAAGAATTAAAAAAATACTAGAAATATTCAACCAACAAATTTGTAACCTTTTTTTTACAGTGGACATTTTTTTAAATTAATCTTCATACTGGTTTTAGCATAAAACAGAAAGATTTTTCTTTTAAATTGTGAGTTTTTCAAGTGTCTCCATTTCAGTCTGAATTGCTAAACTGAAGATATTTTGGAATTAAACAATCCGATTTATATAATAAATTTTGGGGAAATTTTAAGATCGACTTTAACTAATCCTTATTCTTAGTTCCTAATCAGTTCATTTACTCCATAAAAACTGGAAATCTATTAAAAAATCTTTATAAGCTTAAAAATAGTTTCTTTCAAATTTCAGTAAAAATTTTATTTTTAAAAATTTTTTAATATTCAACCATCAATATTTTCGACGTTTCAATTTAGATTTACGCTTGGTAGAAATATTTTCTAACATGAAATTTTTTGAATTTTTTTATCTGATGATTTTTTTTAATAGCAGGATTATTTTATTTAAGCCTTAATTAAAAATATAGAATAACTTGGAAATGAGGAATCTGATACAAAGAAAAAGATTGCAAAAAAAGATTGCAATTCTAAATCAGTTCTTTTATTCCATAAAAAACAACTTATATGATCAAAGTTTACACGAAAATGTCCAAGAGCATTCAATTTTATAAAATGGTGAGAAAAGACTTCTTTTATAAGTTGTATCATTGTTTTTACAATTTTTTACAATACAGATTAAGTGTTTTTGTATTTGATAATCAATAGTAATTTATCACGGAATTTCCAAAAAAGGGGTGATTTTCTTAAAAATGTAAACTATTTGAAAAAGTTAAAAGAATACAATAAAAAACACACAAATATTAAACAAAAAATCTTGAGGGAGCGTTTTTTTATTTCGTAACGCAGTAGAAGGAGAAGGGTCGTGGGCCGTGTTACGCTACATACAATTTTTTTAAAATTTGTATTAAAATTTTGTTACGAGACGGGGCAATGGGATCAAAAAATCATTTTTTTGCGTAACGTAATGAAAGAACACTCCCTTACTTCGATAAACTGGATAAACAACTTTTTTTTAGTAAAATTCAGATCATTCGTTACGAATACATTCAAACCGCTTATGTGAATGCTTCACAATTTTTGTTTTGGTCTGCTTTACAACTTTGTTAAACATCCCGAGCATGGGTAAATAACAAGGGAAATGTGTAATAATACCTTTCTCTGGTATCAATACCAAATTTTGGTATTCCTGGACCCTTTAAAATTTGTCTTAAGGATTATGCAAGAGCAAAATGTGGTATCATACCAATTTAAGGTATTGTTTTGATATTGCAATATTGCAGAATTTGTCAATGGCCGAACTCCACATTTTGGTATTCGAAACGAAACGAAAAACGAAACTATTGGCACTACGCCCCCCGGGGCATGGCCTTCCTCTAACGTGGGATTTCTGCTCCAGCGCCTCTGACGAGACAGGAGAAACCGGGACCGACGTTTTACTTCACCATCCGATAGAAGCTCAGTGGATAAGGCGGGAATCGAACCCGCGTCTCATAGCATCATCGGGATCGGCAGCCGAAGCCGCTACCCCTGCGCCACGAGACCCACTTTTGGTATTCTAGTATTACGGTATTTTATCAAATTCCTCTGAAACTATGGGAAAGTTTTGACCAATTTCAACAAAATAATTAATTTTGCGCTAAAATGATGTCTCAAAGCGAATGCTTTCATTGAAAACAGAAAATTTCAAACTTGATTTCAAACATTTTTGATATACCCCCTAAAGAAATTACTTGAAATTGTGGAAAATTTTCTAAGTCAGGATACCACATTTTGGTATTATTTTTTAAAATAGTTGAAATTTCTCTAAGTCGGGATAACCATTTACTTTAAAAATCGAGTCAATCGACAGATTATTGAATTTTGGTGTATTTTAATCCAATTTCATTTAAATAACATTTATTTTTCAATCTTGTTATTTTTCAGAAGTTTCAGAAGCTGCGCTAAAAAATGGCATGAAAATTCCAAATTTAGGTATTTCTTGTACAAATACCAGCGACCAAAATGTACCCTTGGTTGCCCAGTAATAGATGGTAAAATACCATGAAATCACATCAAAATCATGTATGTGGAAGACCACAGGAATACCAAAATATGATTTTCCAAGGGCGCGGGAATACCTAAAAATAAAACCTTGGCAATACCAAGTTTTGGTATTCAAGCAATGTTCAAACATCCAGTAGAACTCAACTTGGTATTGAAATGGTTTTATTTTGTGGTATTATTTTACCTTTGGAATAACATGGTTTGGTATTGTTGTGCCCTTCCACATACAAGACTTTGGTATGATTTCATGTTATTTTACCATCTATTACTGGGCAACCAAGGGCACATTTTGGTCCCTGTTATTTGCCCAAGTAATACCAAAATTTGGTATTCCCGTGTTATGGTGGATGGTTTGTGTGGACAAGCCAAACTTATAGCTTATTGTAAAATAAAGAATCAATGTAAAAAGTTTCATCGACATAAAAAAACAAACTTTTAAAAAATTTAAATCGTCCAAAAATCAGCTTTTTTGTTAATTTTGGTTCGTCTCATCACTGCAAGTTCTTCACCCAACCTAATAATTACCTCTCATCAGATGCCACCACCATCAAGCAATATCTTTTAAGTAATGAGTCCTCCTCCAGTGCTCGCACAGCATGCAATCAAGAACCTTTAAAACCTGGGTGGGAGGTCTTTCCCCAAAATCTGAACCAACTACCACCCTCCTGCTTATTATGGCGCGAAGGCGCACAACGGAGGAAGCAATTTTTTCTCATTATTTCCCTAATTTTGGGCTCATCTCAGGGCTCGCGTTCAAATATTGAACGGAGTGCACAACTCCGGGGGAAGTCCCCAGGAGCGGAAATTTCCATAAATTAATAATTATCAGAGAGAAGGAGCGGGAAAAGTGGGAATGGAAAATGAGGCCGAAATTTTCTTTTCCTAAGTGGGTTTGTGTGTGTGAGAAAAAATAAACACAACAAGCACCCGCTAATTTGACAGTAATTTGGGCAAATGCTGTGCTGCACTTCATTAATTATGACGAAGGAAGTGCGCGTTCTGATGAGGCGGAAAAGATCTCGGATCGGATGCTGCCATGAAAAATTGAGAATTCAGGATAGTAACATTTTTGCTGGGAAAAAGCTTTAAGTCATAGGCTTTAAAATTTAAATCAATATATTTTTGAAGCTACTAAACAATTTTAAAATTATGAAATTTAATTTCAACTATTGAAGTGAAGTTATTTTTAAACTGAGAAAAAGCTGATAAAAAATAATTCTTCAATATTGGTACGCCCATGACCAAAAAACCCATCACTCTTAACCGCCAACCAGGGAAGTGTATAAATCGTCAGGTGGAAACTTTTCCTCGCGCCCGGTTAAGGTAAGTTTTCACCACGAATCGGGCGAAAGCATCTTGTGGCGGAGGAGGTTTTCCTTTTGCGCGTTCATCCCTCATTACACCTTTCAGTTAGCTTCATCATCATCATCATCAGCGCCATTATTCGGATTTCAAAATTTTCCCCGGCAATTCCAGGGAGGAGGGAAAAGGAAGAATCCAAAAAAGTGCACGAGAGGAAAAGTTTCCATTATGGAGCCAGAACTTTCCCCTAATTGACGTTGTAATTTCGCAGTGAAGCATTTTTTGGGGTTTTTGGAACTATTGGTATATATTTAGTCAAGCTGAAAGAAGCCAATTTTGACGGGATGCTAAATTAACATTCAAGTTCATCAAGTACCTTTTAGGGTTTGTTCCTTGGTTTGTTCAAAATATTTCATTTTTAATTTCTGAGAAATTGATCATTAATTTTAATATTTTTTTGGAAACATTCAATATCGATTACCAAATTTGTAATTGACAAAACTAGTATTGTGCAAAAAAATTCAAATGATTGTTTTTTTTTATTTTTCCTGTTTGACCGTTGCAAACATCTTTTTCAAGTTTTTACCACCCCCCTCAAAATCGGACAGAAAAATTAGGCGGCAAAATATTCTTTTTTTTTTTAAATAAAAATAAAACATTTTAAGCATGGTTGAACCACTCCGAAAATATTTTGAACATTTGAGCAATTCTCTGAGATTTCGGTCATTCGATTTTTTTGCATTTTTTTATCCGGCTGAAACTTGTTTTGTGCCATTGGTTTGCCCAAAGAAGCCATTTTGCATCATTAGTTTTTCCATATAATTTTCCATACAAATTTGGCAGCTGTCCATACAAAAATGATACATGACAATTCAAAAATCTGTATCTTTTGAAGGGTTTTTTTTTATCGATTTGGTGTCTTTGGCAAAGTTGTAGGTATGGATAAGGACTGCACTGAAAAAAATGATACACGATAAAAAAAAGTTGATTTATATTTAACTTTTTGTCACTAAAACTTGATTTGCAAAAAAAAAAAACACTATTTATTATTATTATTATTTTTTACTTTTCAGTAATTTTCAGGTTGTGCAACAAATCTTTGACCGAGCTATGAATTTTTGAATCAATACCAATTTTTCAAAAAATCGAAATATTGGTCGCAAAAATTCTTCAACTTTATTTATCGATGTAAAATCGAATTTGCGATCAAAAAGAACTCTAATTTTGATAAAGTGCACCGTTTCCAAGTTAAAGCCATTTTTAAGGTAAC
This sequence comes from Culex pipiens pallens, assembly GCF_016801865.2. NCBI lineage: Eukaryota > Metazoa > Arthropoda > Insecta > Diptera > Culicidae > Culex > Culex pipiens. Next base: position 167,204,670 of record NC_068939.1, on the reverse strand, counting down.
TTTTTTGGAAATAGTCGCAGTTATTCATTTTTTGAAATTAGTGCCCATGTTTGCTATGTTGTTAGTCTTGATTAAAACAAAAAGAAAATATTGTTTTCCAAAAGATTGGAAAATTTAGCGAATGTTTCATACTCAAAGGTGAGACTTAGGAAACATCAACTTTCTTGTTTTTAAACCTTTGCATGGCAATATCTCAGCAACTAAGGGTCGTACCAACAAAGTGCAAAAAAGCAAAATATAGAGAATTTTCTCAGCTTTTCAAAAATATTTTTTTTTTTCAAAAGTTAGCAAACATGTGCACAACTTTTAAAAAATGAATAATTTCAACTGTTTTCAAATTAAGTTACCTTAAAAATAGCTTTAACTTGAAAACAGTGCACTTTATCAAAATTTTACTAGTGTACTTTTTGATTGCAAATTCGATTTTACATCGAAAAATGAAGTTGAAAAATTTTTGCGACCAGTATTTCGTTTTTTTTTTAAATCAGTATTGATTCAAAAATTCATAACTTGGTCAAAGATTTTGTGCACAACCTGGAAATTACTGAAAAGTTGGCATATGATGTCCCCTAAAACATATAAAAAAATAACAAAATTAAAAATAGTGTTTTTTGCAAATCAAGTATTAGTGACAAAAAGTTAAATTTAAAATCACAATTTTTTTAACGTGTATATTTTTTTTTCAGTGAAGTCCTTATCTATACCTACAACTTTGCCGAAGACACCAAATCGATCAAAAACTTCCTTCAAATGATAGGGGAATTATACCCATTTTAATCACTTTAAGCCATTCAACCAATTCTCATCACTTTGGCCTCTTTCCGCTTTTAAATGAAATTTTCAGATGTATCAACAATGGAGAGTTGCTTGCTCACTTTTATTTGAGCTATTTATTACTTTGGAACAGTCAAAAAAAACTTCATGAAAGCTGTAATTCATGATCAAAGTGCTGATAGGTCGATAATAGAAATAGGCTGAAAAAGGGTATAGTTCCCCTACAGAGTTTTGAATTTTCATACATCATTTTTGTATGGAAAGCTGCCAAATTTGTATGGAACATTATATGGACAAATTAATGGTGAAAAATGGCTTCTTTGGGCATACCAAAGTTATACATTATACACAGAAGGCACCAAAAAAATTTCAGCTGGATTAAAAAATACAAAAATTAAAATTAAAGAAAAAATACCAATTTTGAAGACAATTGCTCATTTGTGAAATGATAATTTTTGGAGGCTAATGACTTTTTTGGAAAAATCCCTAAAAATATGGTGGCTTCGGGAAAGTTTTTCCAAATATAATGAAGGTTCTACAACTGAGAAATGGTAAAAATCGGATTTTTAACGATTTTAATTTTGTATCATTGAGGATCTTTGTTTTGAACCTCAATAAACAAAAATTGACGTTAATTTTCTGTTAATTTTTGAAAAAATATTCTATTTTGAGAAATTTAATTTCCAGCAAATATAAAAACTTGGTTTGCATAATGTTGTTATGTAATATCGGTTCTATCCCAGTCTTCAAAAATATTTAGAACCTTGAAAAAAAAAAGAAATGTTTCCCACCAAGCATTTAGTTTTTCCTCATTAAAAAAAGATAAATAAACCTTTCAAAAAACAGTTTTAATGCTTTTGTTTTGAACGGAAAATGCAACTTTTGTTAGTAGTTATCACTAGTCAAGAGAGTTCTCTCCTCTTTAATGAAGATAAAAAATTAAGATAAAATTTATTTTTTTATGAGCAAGAGAGCCAAGAGAGTTAGTTTTTTCTTCTTTAATGAAGGCAAAATTTTACTTTAACCCTCTACTGCCCATTTTTTCCAATTTGAATATTCCAAAATAATAAAAAAGTATTAAAAATAAATCATCAGCCAAAGTATTAACATTTAAATGAAAAATGTGTTTTAAATTGCATTTCACACCTGTTCTTTTGCAATCAGGCCGTTGAAAATATTTTTCAAAGTTTATTTCCCCCCCCCCCCTCCCCCCCCCTCCCCCTTCAAAGTCGGCCTGAATAATCAGGGGGCAAATCAAATATTTTTACGAAAAACTGAAAAAAAAATCATGAAATTTAAAGTTTAATCTACCGAAAACCAGTTAAATTACATTTTCCTGCGTTTATATTCATTTTTAGCATGTTTGAACTCCTTTGAGAATTTTTAAATTTTCATAAAATACCAATGTACAGTCCCACGAAAAGTTTTTTTTTTCGTGAAAAAAAAAAATTCCGTCAATACATCGATATTTTGAAAACTAATAATTGGAAAGCAACTGGACGCGTGTAAAATGCATTTTAAAACACTTTTTTCATTCAAGTGTTAAAACATAGGCTTGTAATATAAATTTTTATATTTTTTTATTTTTTTGCCCCCTCCCCCCTCCCTCGACTTTGGGCACATAAACTTCAAAAAATATTTGCAACGGCCTCATTAGTTTTCAAAATATCTATGTGTTGGGACGGTGTGTAGTTTATGGACACGTCCTTTTGTGTACATTCTGAAGAACAATACGAATGTGAACCTTTGTGACGAATAAAGATCTGACGATCACTCTCTTCTTCATCCAGCCACCGTCCTAGACGGTTGGTCTGAAGTGTAGTGCAAGCTATTGTTTTATTTCTGCTGCTATCCGTTGGTCATCTGGGAACCTGCAATCAATCAACACAACGTACTATGGGTCCTACTGCTTTGCGTGAGGAGCCGCGAGAATTCGCTTTTATTTGTCTCAGAAACATCCCCTCAAATATGTTGATATCTCAAAAACTTAATTTCCGGTTTTCAATCAGAAAGAAAACACATTTGTGAAATTTTGTGAACGTTTTGAAAACAGTATTTTGAAAATTCAAAAATCAAGACTAACATTTTGATAAGGTGTATTATTGAATTTTTGGCCCTTTTGAATTGACATTTCTGATTTTATAATTTTTAATATATATATTTTTTTTCTAGGTCACTAATTTTACAAAGGAGTGTTGGAAGTCTTAACAGAGATATAAGATCCCTCTTGTGCTTGCTTCTATGTTAAGGTGGGGACATACAATGACCACCTACCTACACAATTTTGGCCACAGGTTTCTGCCATTTTGAAATGAGTCACGAGCACTAATTCTCCAGGACTAAGATAAGCTGTATTAGCCTCATCCAAGTATTGGAATTGGTTTGGAAACACACATATATAAGCATTCATCAACTTATCAAGTGCATTTTTTTATATATATATATAATTGATTTAAAATTTCAACAAATTTCAAAATTTAAAGCTTTTCTGTTCTCTTTAACCCTTTTCCTTAACTGTAGTCAACAACGCTCTTAAATTTGAAATAGTAAAAAAATGTCTACAATTTCACAGAAAAAAAGTAAAACTTCCAAATCAAAAACAAACAGTCTGGCCATCCGGTGCCAGGTTAGCTGCTCGTAAACCAATCACACCCTCCCCTCCTCCACCCCAGACTGGTCCCCGAGGGAAACATAAGCGCCACTCGGAATTATTGATGAGCCATAAATCACATCATGGCGACATCGAGATCCTTCGGACACTTTGGCGAGAGAGTTTGGTTTGTGCAACAAAAACAACAACAACAGCAAAAAAGTGTTGGAAGAATTCTTCTACACGCTGTGCTGCCTTCCGATGTTCGCTTCGGCCAAGTAAAACAACAACAACTTTTCCTCGAACGAAACCCCAGCGAACTTTTGACTTTTCCCGAGAAACGCGGTTTGCGGTCTAGGGACAACGAGCCGGTTGATCTGAGACGGGAAAAGGCAACTGTTTGCTGCACGGTGAAAAATAATTGATGTTTTGTCAAGACATAATTCTACTAAATGCAAATTTCATGATAATTTCTTGATAAACAAAAATTCTCTAAAAAAATTTTTTTTTGCGGTGTCCAAACTGACAAGATGGATGGCGACGGTTTTGTGTAATTGGGCAAGATTTATAACGTTTTGGCAGAATGACGCCCGAACGGGAAGTGACAGTCCTTTCGCTTTCGCAGACACTGCTCTGTGCTGCTGTCTCTGGAATATTTAATTTATCCAGATGACGTATTGATCGGTTACATTTCCGAGAGATACCAAACAGTGGAATTTAGGTCATTTCTTTTACAAGCGACTGACATGAATCAAATTTGTGTTTCAATCATACATAATTTTCAAGTATTATCCAAAAGCAAATGCCACAATGTCACAAAAGAACTGGAAGCAACCGAACACGTCTGGGATTGATACATTTCTAATCAGAAGTCCAATCACTCAACATGTCAAGTCCCAGAGCGTGATACCTTAACCAACATCACCCACTTGACACTGGAATTGACAACATAACGAGATTTGAGGTCGCCTTTGAATTGAAGGCGAATCAAAAGCTGGTCCATACATAATCTCTGTTGATTCAAAGTAACTAAGAGTTATTTTAAACTATTTATATGCTTTTTGAACTGGTAAGTATTTTTTTATTCAAGGTTACCACAGCACTACCACAACATGTTGATATTTTTGAAACGTTACGATTTCAAAACACCCAAAAAGGAAACAATTTAAAATTGATTTATTGGACCATTTCTTCAAAAAAAAAAATCTGAAGGTATCATTGTTACAAACAAAGTCATTCCAACTCCGTCCGTTTAACATATGAAATATACACTTTTTCATTCAGGAATTTTTTTGGGTGTAAATTTTTGCTCGGGGACCCGATAGATCCCATTTTCCACTGATAATGTTATCAAATTCGTGATCCTGAGTCAATTTCACAATAGAAGCATAAATTGAAATGTTCATTTTCATCCATTTAATCCCTTTGAAAAAAAAACCATGTTAAAGTTTAGTCATATTACGAGTTGTTTAAAAAACATTAAAATATAAAAATATGAAAATTGAAATAACAAGCCAAAGTTTCAACATTTGCATGCAAAAAGTGTTTTAAAATGCATTTCACACTAGTTTAGTTGGTTTGCAAACTTCTGTTTTTAAAAAATGTATGTTTTGACGAAAGCAAAAATTTTAACGAAAAAAAAACTTTTTAACGATACTAAACATCGAAAAAACTTTAATTAAAATTTGTACCAGCTTTATAGCTTTAAAAACATTGTTTAGTAATAAGTAATATTGATGACAGCATGCACGGAGAGACTGTACCCAGAACTTTTAACTATTAAAATTGTTGATTTTACTTTCGTAAATTTTAGCAAAAACGTACTTGTCACTGCCAATTTTCAGTTAAATTAACCAAAATTCAGTATTAATTTAATAACCTGTTTGTTAAAAATGCTAAAGAGCAGTTCTCTACGGAATCGGTCTTTTTTCTTTAATTTTAATTTTTGTATTTTTTAATCCGGCTGAAACCTTTATTTTTGCCTTCGGTATGCCCAAAGAAGCCATTTTGCATCATTAGTTTGTCCATATAATTTTCCATACAAATTTGGCAGCTGTCCATACAAAAATGATATGTGAATATTCAAAAATCTGTATCTTTTGAAGAAATTTTTTGATCGATTTGGTGTCTTCGGCAAAGTTGTAGGTATGGATATGGACTATACTGAAAAAAATGAAACACGGTAAAAAAAATTTGGTGATTTTTTATTTAACTTTTTGTCACTAAAACTTGATTTGCAAAAAAACACTATTTTTAATTTTTTTTATTTTTTGATATGTTTTAGAGGACATAAAATGCCAACGTTTCAGAAATTTCCAGAATGGGCAAAAAATCTTTGACCGAGATATGAATTTTTAAATCAATACAGATTTTTTCAAAAAATCGAAATATGGGTCGCAAAAATTTTTCAACTTCATTTTTCGATGTAAAATTGAATTTGCAATCAAAAAGTACTTTAGTGATTTTTTGATAAAGTGCACCGTTTTCAAGTTATAACCATTTTTAGGTAACTTTTTTGAAAATAGTCGCAGTTTTTCATTTTTTTAAAATAGTGCCCACGTTTGCCCACCTTTGAAAAAAATATTTTTGAAAAGCTGAGAAAATTCTCTATATTTTGCATTTTTGAACTTTGTTGATATGACCCATAGTTGCTGAGATATTGCCATGCAAAGGTTAAAAAACAGGAAAATTGATGTTTTCTAAGTCTCACCCAAACAACCCACCATTTTCTAATGTCGATATCTCAGCAACTATAGGTCCGATTTACAATGTTAAAACATGAAACATTCGTGAAATTTTCCGATCTTTTCGAAAAAAATATTTTCAAAAATTTAAAATCAAGACTAACATATCAAACGGGCCAAACATTCAATATTACGCCCATTTGAAATGTTAGTCTTGATTTTAAATTTTTGAAAATATTTTTTTCGAAAAGATCGGAAAATTTCACGAATGTTTCATGTTTTAACATTGTAGATCGGACCTATAGTTGCTGAGATATCGACATTAGAAAATGGCGGGTTGTTTGGGTGAGACTTAGAAAACATCAATTTTCCTGTTTTTTAACCTTTGCATGGCAATATCTCAGCAACTATGGGTCGTATCAACAAAGTTCAATAGAGCAAAATATAGAGAATTTTCTCAGCTTTTCAAAAATATTTTTTTCAAAGGTGGGCAAACATGGGCACTATTTAAAAAAAATGAAAAACTGCGACTATTTTCAAAAAAGTTACCTAAAAATGGTTATAACTTGAAAACGGTGCACTTTATCAAAAAATCACTAAAGTACTTTTTGATTGCAAATTCGATTTTACATCGAAAAATGAAGTTGAAAAATTTTTGCGACCAATATTTCGATTTTTTTTTAAAATCTGTATTGATTTAAAAATTCATATCTCGGTCAAAGATTTTTTGCCCATTCTGGAAATTTCTGAAAAGTTGGCATTTTGTGTCCTCTAAAACATATCAAAAAATAAAAAAAAATAAAAATAGTGTTTTTTTGCAAATCAAGTTTTAGTGACAAAAAGTTAAATAAAAAATCACCAAAATTTTTTTTACCGTGTATCATTTTTTTTCAGTGTAGTCCATATCCATACCTACAACTTTGCCGAAGACACCAAATCGATCAAAAAATTTCTTCAAAAGATACAGATTTTTGAATTTTCACATATCATTTTTGTATGGACAGCTGCCAAATTTGTATGGAAAATTATATGGACAAACTAATGATGCAAAATGGCTTCTTTGGGCATACCGAAGGCACCAAAAAAGTTTCAGCCGGATTAAAAAATACAAAAAAAATCGAATGACCGAAATCTCAGAGAATTACTCTAAAGGCAAAAAGCTAACAGATTACCCGAACTCGAATGAACGTGTTCGACTGTTAGCTTTGGTTTTAGGAAAATCATTTTGTTTGTTGAATAGAATAAACAATTGGTTGAATATTTAAAAGATAAACTTGGGTTTGTTTACGTCTGGCATTTGAAGTCAGGATTCGAACGAAAGCGGTCGATTTGTTGAGTTTGTGTTAATAACGAATACAGAAAACTTAAAATTCTGAAGCATTTATGATGATTGTTACATATATTTTTTTAATATAAAATGTTCGAAAATGTCTTCTAGAACTTATTTTAATGCAATTTTCCTAACAAATTTATCTTAATGCAACCACTTTTCCTAAAATTTTCTCTGGTATTCTTTTTCAAAATCCATATTAACATAAGCCCCCACCAAATAAAAATATGCGATTTCCGAATTGCTAAACATGATCAGAACGTAAAAAAACATTAAACATAAAGAGTTCTGTGAGTAAAATATCAATCAAAGTGGAACGAAAACCGAGAAAAGTATGACCGAACTTGCAAGCAATTTAAATTGCAGCGATTTAAACACGCAAATAACATTACAAAAGGGTGTAGCTTCAAAACACCACTGTATACACGAAATTTGATTTCAGATTCGGATTCAGCGGCCAAAATTTCTATAAGAAAGCATACCCTGACCTTAAAGACATATGCTTGCAACGTCGTGTAATTAGTAGGCCTTGCTTCCGAATTCTGAGAAATTTTTAAAATTGGCAATTTTTTTCTCACTAAAACTTAAATATCTCGGCTCTGGAGTGTCGAAATTGCATTTTCTCAGGGGGAAAAATGTTCGCCATGAAATTTCCTACAAGCTGCATGTATTGGTTTTACTAGGAAAAATAGGCTACTCTAAATTAAATGAGCATTTCTGAAAAAAGTTTCGAAAAAATGCGATTTTTTCGACATAAATCCGCCTGGGAGAGTCCAAAAACTTAAATTTTGGTACAATATTAATAGTGCATCTTAATCTATGGACAAAAACTTACCGTTTGAAGTTGTGACTTTTTTCAGTAAATCGAAGAGGGAGAACGAGAAAGTATTTTATTATTTTTTCTTGTCTAAGAAAACATTGTTCCTAACATCATAATCTATCATTTAAGAAGAGAGCACCTGAAATTCCTCGACATGACCTCAAAATGGGACAGACACGACATTTTTTCATAATAATTTAACACATTTTGTTTATTTTTGAAAATACGTTAATATTAAACATACATTTAAAACAGTGTACAACATATTTTGATTCAGCAATTGAAACATGACATAAGCAACAAAAAAACGTGAGTTGATTCCAAGAGAGATACTTAAATATAAGACATAGTTCTGGCTCATTGATTATTTCCAAAAAAACATTAAGATAAATATTATTCTCGGTCATAGCAAAACACTCTACTTCTTTTGTGTTCTAAAATTGTGGCAAAAAGTTAAAAAGAGTGAAACTTGAAATTTAAAGCCATGTTTTCAACAAATGAATGAAAAAAGTGTTTTAAAATACGTTCTAAGCCATTCACAGAAAAAAAATTGTAATATGGTGATATTCATCAGGGAATGGTGTCAGATTTTGTGTCCAAAAAAAATGTGTAACATAACATCAGGAACTGATGAATTTTCACAAGTGTCTGGTGAATTTTCATCACGTTGACATTTTATACAATTTTTTGGTAATATTACTCAAAAAAGAGGTCATATTCAACCAACCATATTTTCAAAATTCCAAAATTCAACTTGAATGTATATGATTTTTTAGTGGAACAAACGAATTTCCACAAATTAAGTCAGTGACGTAAATACACCAGCTTTTGGAATGATGTAAACTTGGCACAAGCTTTCAATGCTCCGTCAAGATGAGAGTGGAATAGAAAAACTTTTCAGTACTGTTTCAATACTAAACATTTTGGAACTCAAAAAAGTAATTTACTTCCATCACCATGCATCCATCAGATTGCAAAAAAAATGCTCAATTTTGAAGGAATACCAAATAACCACCCTAATCCATGTATAGAACAGTTACGGAAACCCAAAGTAGGACGAGAATTGAATCACCACCAAACCACGTTCCACTTACTTCCAATTTGCGCGTCTGCTGCTACTGCTTCTGATCCGGGATGTTTGCTTCTTATCTCGAACCCAGTTCGATACCAACGGAATCCTCAAGTTTCAACGAAGCAATTGTACCCCCTTCTTCTGCGACATTCAGTAACACTTTTCGCCCGAGCTTAGTTTGATTCTTCCTTTTTCCCCGTTACAAATCGCCAGCTTTGCCCAACTTCCGTATAACTTGAGCGATGACTCCACGTGTACGTACACAATTTGTGCTGTTGCTTTTTCACGATTTATCCTTTTCCCATAAACCAATTTCCTGGTTGGGCCAGGGACACACACACAAAAAAGGTGAGCGGAAAAACTCGCAACAGCTGGCACAAGTGTCGTCCTGTACACACAACACTCCGAGACAACCCCCCTTCACACACTCGAACCAACCTCTTCCACAGACAAGCGGAAGTAAAGCTCTTCACACGCAAACACTTGAGCTTTTCTAAGCACCCCCAAATACACCAACACCTACACGTGACAAATATTCACGAAAACACGACTTGACGCGAATTTTCCACTTTTTTTTTATTTTCGTCACAGAACCCCCCAAAACTTCCAACAGAGCCTCCTCACTAATTAGTGGTGAAACTTTTCCCCGTTTTTTTTTCTCTCCCCAGGATCAAGCCCGAAAAACACGTCCGAAACGCTCCGAGGACTACGACGAACTGGTTTTGTGCAACTTCTGATCCGGAGCAGGATGCTGGACAGTTTCAAACGGCGCGGTGAACATCACCCCCGCACGTGCCACCCACTTGGCTTTTCCAGCGGAAAATCGAGAGAGATGATGAGAGTGAGAGCAGCGAAAGCACGAGAGCAAAGGATGCTGCGACGCGTCGGGGGAAAATGAACTCACCCACACGCGGTATCCTGGCGATGTAAACAAGAAGGAAATCGGAGAGGGAAGTTTTTGGGAGAAAGAGAGAATTAGAGAGAAGCTGCGATTGGCGTAGGACTACGTAGTAGTTAAAAATCAGATCATAAGTTTTTGAATTCGTTTTTAAGTTTTAATGTACCAACTTTTTTTTTGAATATTATGTTTTAAAAATTGTAAGAAATCTATTTTTTAATAACATTCAAAAGACCGACATAGCGTTGTTTTTCCTTCCTCACTGAGGATAGGCTATAAAATCGCTCGAAAAATTAACTTTTTATTTTGACCTCCTGGATCCACTTTTTTGTACTCATCGACTCACAATCAGATTTTGAGCAAATGGCTGTGCGTGTGTGTTTCGTTCAGGTATTTAAAAGTTTTTCAAAAAAAAACTATTAAGAAGACTGCAGAAAAGGGTTATTTTCAACAAATTGCCAGATCTGATTGCTACAAAAGAACTGTAGAGGGTTGCCATTTTTTTTAAAGTATGCAATTTTTGGAAATCGTTAAATCTCAATTTCAGACGAAATAACTATATAAATAAAAGGAAGGCACATACCACCTTAAGTTAGATTAAGTATTATTTTTCAATTAGGTTCATATCAAAACGTTCTAACTTTAGTCCTTTACAACCAATTTTATTGAAATTTTCAGAGATAGTCTTGATCTACATGGATTTATATGTTTTTTTTTTTACATAGAAAACCCAAAATATGACCAACAATCGATATTTTGATACTATATCCCAATTCTGAGAGCAAAATTCAGCGATTCAGCGGGCAAAATTACGTGGAAAAACATATTGTTGGGCAATTTTCGAATTTCATTAGGGTGATTCCATACACTTTGCCCTTGTAAATTAGACATATTCAAATGAAGTTATCTCGAATTCAAAAAAAAATCCTCTGAGATTTTTCCAGCGTTTGCAGTGTTGAATCTCCCCTTTCAAATGCAACAAGGCGCATTTTTTTGTGTTTTTTTAGGCATTTGAGTTTTGAAATTGCATCTGGGTGGCCAGAATATAAAACTGAAACTGTAAAATTTTAAATTTTAATTTTGAACATTGAAAAAATAGGTTGAAAATCGACAACTCATACATAAACATCAAAATTCAAATCGTTGAATGCATTAGATTAATTAATATGCTAAATTTTTATTCGATTCTAGAGGGTAGGATTTCAAAGAAATTTAATTAATTATCAGAAACTAAGCTACATCGTATTTGCGACAAAACTATTAATTTTAGTTAATACAAGAGCTTGCATTCTAAGAAGAGGTTAGTCCTCTGAGTTGACAACAAAATACTTTAAATACAGACATACAGAAGATTGCTATTTCAGTTAAGTTAAACCATGCAAGAATCAATAATTGCTATTACATTATTTTCTGTACACCCAAAACTGGTAGCGCTAGTCCGAGAGAATGATGGTCTCGAGTCGAGAGAATAGTGGTACCATTCACGGACGCAGAGAACACAGCTCGAGATGGGCGATAGAACTATTCTCTCGAGGTTCATTTGCAAAAAAAGTTCATCCGTCAAACAAAAAACCAAAAGTGTCGACAACGGGAATCGAACCAGAGACCTTTGACAAACCAATCCAATGACTTAGCTGCCTCGGCCACCACAGCTTGGTGACCAAGGAGAAGTCAGAAGTCGATGTATGACACTTGTTGGAGATTAATTGATTCAACTAACGAATGAACTCATTTGTTATGATGGTGTGAGTTGGTACCATTATTCTATCGATTTTGGCACTGAGCCCTCAATAAATTTTGAGAGAACGATTATCTCGACTCTGAATTTTGGGTGTATGGATAGTTCTCTACCAACTCACACAAAATCGGGAAAAGTTGCCCCGACCCCTCAGCGATTTGCGTGAAACTTTGTCCTAAGTGGTAACTTTTGTCCCTGATCACGAATCCGTGGTCCGTTTTTTGATATCTCGTGACGGAGGGGCGGTACGGCCCCTTCCATTTTTGAACATGCGAAAAAAGAGGTGTTTTTCAATAATTTGCAGCCTGAAACGGTGATGAGATAGAAATTTGGTCAAAGGGACTTTTATGTAAAATTAGACGCCCGATTTGATGGCGTACTCAGAATTCCGAAAAAAACGTATTTTTCATCGAAAAAAACACTAAAAAAGTTTTAAAAACCTTGCCATTTTCCGTTACTTGACTGTAAAAAAATTTAGAGCATGTCATTTTATGGAAAACAAGCTTTTCCCGGCAAACTTCGTCCTGCCCTATTTTGGTTCGTTGCACTCCAAACATCTGTTGACCGATTCTTCGGCTCCTTTTCAAAAAAAAATCCAAGTTTTTTTCAGCGTTTTGGCTGTAGTGTCAAAAAAAAAGAAGAAACCTTCCAATGTTATTACATATTTGGAAAGTTAATTGATTTTCCTACAAAGAAATATCATGCAGAATGAACCATATAGTACCTGTGCTTCCCCTGAAATAAAAATGTAGCGTGACGGGACAACATCGTAAAACTGGACTTTTGAAAGGCACACTACAAAAATCGCTACAGATTTGCCAGATTGATTTTTAAAAACTTTTGCTCTTCTACACATTATCACAAATAAAAAAACGAATCTTTTGCTCCTTGAACTGAAAGAATTGGTTGAAATTTGAGTTTTTGCCAGCCATTTCTTTTCGTGACGGGACAACGAAAGGAGCAGATGTATGAAAAAACTCCTCTCTCGTTCAATGGCTTGCAGACCACATTTGGTCAATATTCTTGGCTTTTAAGGTAAGAAAACGCTTTTCAAGCACATTGCAATTATTGCATCATAATAAAAATGATTTTTTTTCATATTAAACATCACATTGAAAATTGAAAAATGTGACATTTTGGTGTAGCTTCGCTAAGAATCGGTCTGTTGTTCAATTTCTTTGTTTTTATGATTCAGGAATTGTCTCTATCTTTTTAATCTGTTATCCATACCTCAATGTTTTTTTATTCACTCATCGCTCTTTTTATCTATGTTCATTTTCGTTTTCTTTTTAAATTGAGATTCGTTTTCTTTTTTTCTCTGTCTTGTTTTTTAATTGATTTCCTTTTTTTTAGAATGATCAAACCTTTTTGAATTGACTTTTTGTTCTGATTTTCTCCTCTCTTTTAAGTTTTAAGTTTTAAGTGCCTGTGTGGATCAATCGGACCGCGCACTGGACTCACAATCCAGAGGTCGCCGGTTTGAATCCCGAGGCGGACGCAAAAAATTCTAAGGTATTCTGTGCCCTCTCCCCGTACCTTTCCTTCACACTTAGGAAACCCGCAAGGCGGAAAAAGAACGATACACGCCTGTGGATCCGTTGAGGAAACCTCAAGGTGTAGGAGGGCCTTATTATAAGGTGTTACGACGATTCTGTTCTGTTTGTTGTCATTTGTTTGTACTTTTTTTTTCTTTCATAAAGCTGTTTTGCTTTTTCAACCCTTTTTTTCAGGTGAATCTTTTATTTTACTTTTTTGTTCATTTTTCATAGGTTCCTTGTTTTGTTTTTTAGGAATAGTTTGTTGTGTTTTTTTCAATATCACACATTTTTTACATACTAAAACACTATTCGATTCTCCTTGAAAAAGAACCTGAAAGAGTTCAATTAAGGCCAAAGTTCCAAGTTGTTTGTTTTCTTACTGTCTAAATTATTGAGTTTGGTCTAAATTTCGTTATCGACCTTTTTTTGCATCTTTTTGTGTCCGTTTTCTAAACTTATTTTTCTTCTTTTTTTTTTTGTTTAAAATGTAGCAATTCACACTATTACAAATATCATTTGCCACTCTTTTTTTCTGTCGTTTTTCAACCGATGTTATTATCTTTTGCATTGTCCTCATTTTATTCATCTTTTTTTTTCTTTATTGTTCTTTCCATTTTTTCGATTCCTCTACAGAGCCTAAAATAAATGAAAATCTATTTAATTTTTTTAACTCTTTCTTAAATACTCACAACTAAATCTTGACTTTTTTTTGATAAGGTCCTATAAACAAATGTAAACATTGAGTGTATCCCTTTCACACCTTATGTCAAAGTTCATCGGAGTAAGCGGGATACACTCAATGTTTACATTTGTTTATAGGACCTTATCATAAAAAACTCAAGAAATCATCAATTGCTTTTATATTTCCCAGACACTTTTGATTACTATTTTCTTCTTTACTCACTTCATAAAACACTAAACCTTTTGACATTTTATATGTTTGTCTTTGAAGTTATCTTGACGCCTCCTATGATCAAAAATGGTATTTTTGAACCGTTTCCCATACAAACGACAGGGGTTCCGGAATCGGTTCCAGAGTGGCCAAAGTGTCAATTTGTTAGCGTATAAACATTCCTTGGACTTATACGAACCCAACGCAACAAAGAGCACCTTGATCCGACGTTCCGTGTTGAATTGATTCGCGTTCGAACAAAACCGTCGAAATTTTTTATATATATAGATTTAATGTACTTTTAGAATCTACATTGACCCAGAAGGGTCATTTCTTCATTTAGAACAAAATTTTTCATATTAAAATTTCACGTTTTTTCTAACTTTGCAGGGTTATTTTTTAGAGTGTTACAATGTTTCACAAAGTTGTAGAGCAGACAATTACAAAAAAATTGATAAATAATCATAAGGGGTTTGCTTATAAACATCACGAGTTATCGTGATTTAACGAAAAAAAAAGAGATATTAAAAAACGGACCTCGGATTCGTGATCAGGGACAAAAGTTACCCCTTAGGACAAAGTTTTAGCAAATCGAAGAGGGGTCAAGGCCATTGCTGTGTGAGTTGGCGGAAAATTACCCGTATATTTATTTAAAATATGATAACTTTTTTTAGCAATAGCGCATTTTGGTCTCAATTCATTTGGCAGTGTTTCGAAAAAAATATTTTTTTTTTTTCAAACGTGGACAAAAGTCAATAGTCTCATCATTTCTTTTTTTTTAATTTTAGATTTAAAATCAAATTTGCAATCAAAAAGTACTCTGTTTGTAATTTGATATCGTACACAGTTTGCGCTTAGGTGTCATACAAGGTTTACCACATCTGTAAATATTTGTTTCAAAAATATCAGCAAATTTCCTACCTATTTTTTGAAGTTTGAAGATTATTTAGAAATGACAACATAATAAATATTTCAGTCTTTATACTTTTTAATTAAATTTTATTAGTTTTCAATTAAAAAGCCATTTGAAAAATTGTTAGCAAAACATTCCCCTTACATTTGAAAAGGCCTTGAAACAACGTCATGATTCGAATTCCCGGACGCTTCGAAACCCGGACACCTCATCTTGTTTTAACAATCATTTGAATATAAGTTCGCACTATGAATGTCAAAACTGTGTTATTTGATGAATTCTTACATCAACATTCATTTAAAGTTGGTTTGAACGCTGTAGTTAATGCCAAAACAGTTATATAAAATAAAATTACAAGTTTATCAAAAATGTGAAACATTTCACTGAAATATTTCATAAGCGTCCAAAGGACCGGGAAGGCAAAGCAGAATTTTATGGTTTTGATTTCCTTAAATTATAGCAAATTTTTATTCAAAATATCTATTGTTTTGATGTTAACAGCTTATTTGAGACCTAAAGAATGCCATTCACTAACATTTCAGTCCAAATTCGTGCGATTCATTAGCAAAATCGAGTGTCCGGAATTCGAATCAGCTTTTATCAGTGTCCGGGATTCGAAGCACAACAAGTCATTTTAATTTAAAAATTTTGATGAAAAATTGTTAGAAAATACTTATTTGCATGCATTTTCTTAAAATTGATTGTTTATACAACATCCTGATGATATTTCTACATTTCCAACATATAACATGATTTTTTGCCAGCTAAAACAAAAATGATATGCTACTAAGTGTCCGGATTTCTAATCATGACGTTATTTGAAAATGTTTTGAAAACATGTGTTTTTAAAGAACGGGAAACTTTTTGATAGTTTAATTTTTTAACATTGAAAATCGTATAACTAAACATTAAAAATCGACAATATTTAAAAAAAAGTCACGTTTTTAACAAATAGTTTTGAAGGCTGGAAAAGGAAAATGGTTCACGATATCAAATGGTATATTGATTGATTAGTGATTGCAATCTGATTCTAACATTTAAAATAAAAGTCAAAAAAGTTTTTTTTAATGCTCTTATTCTAACTTCGCACAAGAACCAAATCGATCAGAAAATTCGTTCTCAAAATAAATATTTTTGAATATTTTAATAACCTTTTTTATGGAAACTTGTGTGGACGAACTAATCATGCTAAATGTCTTCTTTGGTCATAGATAAGATACACACAAAGTTTTAACCAACCCAAAACAATACAAATTTAAATTTGCAAAAAGTTGGCTCATTCTCGGTTGAATTGACCATCGAATAAAAAAATAATATTATAGGGTAATTCTCCGCCAACTCACAAAGGTCACGAATCCGAGGTCCGTTTTTTGATATCTCATGATGACGGAGGGGCGGTACGACCCTTTTCATTTTTGAACATGCGAAAAAAGAGGTGTTCTTCAATAATTTGCAGACTGAAACGGTGATGAGATAGAAATTTGGTGTCAAAGGGACTTTAATGTAAAATTGGACGCCCGATTTAATGGCCTACTCAAAGTTCCGAAAGAAAAACGTATTTTCATCGAAAAAAAAACACTTAAAAAGTTTTAAAAACTCTGCAAATTTCCGTTACTCAACTGTAATTTTTATTGGAACATTTAATTTTAAGGGAAATTTAATGTACTTTTCGAATCTACATTAACCCAGATGGGTAAATTTTTCATTTAGAAAGAGAGAGTGTAACAATGTTCTACAAAGTTGTAGAACAGACAATTACAAAATTTTTGATATATAAACATAAGGGGTTTGCTTATAAACACCACGAGTTATCGCGATTTTACAAAAAAAAAGTTATGAAAAATTTGATCGTCGTTAATCATGGCCGTTCATGGTCACCCGCGACAGACACGGACGACGAAACAAAGAGAAACGCAAAAAGTAACTTTTTTAAAACTTTTTTTCGTAAAATCACAATAAATTTTCTGCTCTACAACTTTTCAGAACATTGTTACACTCTAAAGAATTACCCTGCAAAGTTAAAAAAACACGAAATTTTAAAATGAAAAAAATCTAAATAAAAAATAACCCTTCTTGGTTAATGTAGATTCGAAAAGTACATTAAATTTCCCTTAAAATGACATGTTCCAAATTTTTTTTAACAACTTTTAACTTTTTTAGTGTTTTTTTCGATGAAAAATTCGTTTTTTTCGGAATTCTGAGTACGCCATCAAATCGGTTGTACAATTTTACATAAAAGTCCCTTTGACACCAAATTTTTATCTCATCACCGTTTCAGGCTGCAAATTATTGAAAAACACCTCTTTTTTCGCATGTTCAAAAATGAAAGGGGTCGTACCGCCCCTCCGTCATCATGAGATATCAAAACACGGATTCGTGATCAGGGCCAAAAATTTCCCCGTAGGACAAAGTTTCACGCAAATCGAAGAGGGGTCGGGGCAACTGCTGCGTGAGTTTGCGGAGAATTACCCAAAGAATAAATAACCATTAATAACCCTTTTAATAAAAAGTAAAGAAATGTTTGCATATTTCTTCCACCAAAATCAACAAGCATATTATCCGCACGAGTTTCTCCCCAGCCATAAATACTCAGAATGCCTAACTTGCTAATTGACTTATTTGGTCGAAAATGCACCAGCCAGTATCGTGACGGAGGGCACCACAAAGCTGTCCGCATTCCCACAGCGCTGCTGCAACAAAATTTTCGCGGAACCCACCTTTGACAAGCATCCGATTAGGAACTCTTGTCGGACCCAAACCCAAGACCCGTTCCGTTCGCGTCGGAGTGCCCCGAATGGCCAATTTGTATTACTTTCGACAAGAGGAGAGATGCGAGCTATCGTCACGTTTCTACCCTCATTCCTCCTGGAAAAAGCCGAAAAAGGGTCTTTTCATTATTAGATTTGCAGCCACCCCCAGGGGACCAACAGGTGAGCCGTTCTGGCCAGTTTCCACGTCGATCTGGATGGAAATCCGGGTCCCACGGCGGCGGCGCCGTTGAATCCTAATCTAATGGTAATCTTTCGTCTTGGGTTGCTTCAGCCGGAGCCGGAAATGGTTATTTTTATGGGCCAGGAATCTCGTAACGACACTCCGACTACGGATGATGCGAGTCTTAAGATAGACTCGCTCGCGCGCAATGATGATGTTGTCCGCATGGACGTTTTGATCCGATTCATCCGCCCCTCCTCCGTTGTCCCGGGAGAATCCTTTCAACGGTAATTGCCCGTTATGGGCTGATAAAGACAGGCCAGGGCTATTGTTTTGAGCAAATGGAAGGTACGGAGCCAGTTATCACGTGTCTGAGAAATTGGCGTTGATGGGTGGATTGAGCACTGAGATACACCCCCAAACGGAATGGTAGTTCAACGATATTTGCTTAATAAGAGTATTTATTGTAATGCAAATTTACTGTTCGTTATGCACGCAAAAAAGTCCGTTCTCGTTAACGTGAACAACGTACCATGAAAATGGAAACAAAGCAAATTTTCCCGGTGAAAATCGTAGACCCGGGTAGGACAGACTGTAGGACTACCATCTTGTTCGACGCAGTCAGATGGTGGTCATACCATCGCTCTTCCGTAGGACCACTATCGCGCTGTTTTGAAACAGTTTCGTTAGACAGTCGAGCTTCGAACTATCAAAATGAGGTTAACAGTGTATGTCCTACAGTAGTCCGACATCGTACTACATGGTTGTATGGGATGTCTAGCCCTTGTCGCCCTGGTTTATTTTGAGTTGTATTCTTTTTTTTTCCTAAATAAAAGCTTGGTGTTTTCTTTTGTTTGTGTTTTTATTTCACAACTTGTTTACAAAAAATCACAACCATTTTTCTTACCTTGGGTCGGTGTTCTAGCCGAAGATATTGATGGACAACCAGGCAATCTGGAGCTGGAATATGTGCCTTCGGTTTCCTCCTCTTGCTGAGTGTTGCTGTGGCCACTGACATGGTGCTTCTTCTTCTAATGCGATTCTGTAGAATTTAAAAGCGCAAATTAGACAATTTGGTGATCAGAAATAGAATAAGTGCTAAAATAATATACTTACTTAAATTTGTCCAAATTGCCTGCCGACTGACAACATTTTTACTGCAACTGTCAAAATAAAGAGGAAAGCATTTTCGAATAGCGAAAAGCACGCCGTCTCTTTCACTCTAACGGAATGAATCCAAACGTCAAATCTGATCGATTTGATCGACGCTAAACATTCGATGTTGAATTTACCACGAATTTTTCTGGGTTATGATAAGATGTTTCACCGTGAACAAATGCATGATTGCAATCGATTTTCATGAACGTTTGTTTACGAAAAGCCGTAACGCCTGGTCTGGTTACGTTTTTCCTGTTCTCGTTTGCATAAACTTCGTTCTTGGTAATAGGCAGGGCTTGCAAAATTTCGACTTTGTTTGTGATAGCTGACAGAACACTCCAATCGTCTTCACCATGACAACCTGATTTTTACATTCTACTTTCGTTCGTTTCACACACAAAGGAATGAGTGCTACGCAAAGTCACTCACACAATCATTGACTTCCCTCCAGGAGAAAAATCGCTTGGAGAGCGATCGTTTGACATTCTACCGAGATTCCGATCATCATGATCATGATAGCAATGATACTCCTGTCACCACGCAGTATACACTAGGAAGAGGGGAGACAAAAACGAGAGAAAGAGAAAGAGCACGTTGTCTCGTTCGGGCGGCTGCTTGAGTGGTGCTCATTTTTCGTTCGTTTCGTCTTCGTGTTTACGACCGTCGCCAAGCAATGACGGTCATGATAGGCGTTGTGTGTCAGCGATCAAATATCGTTTTGGGAAATGATCGCTGACAGAAAGTTCTATCGAATATCGAGCAGTCCCGTTCAGTGATAGATCCCTTTTCAAGCATTGAGTAATAGGAAACAAGTCATAAATTTGTTCACGCTCTAGCGAACAAAAAGCATGACATTTTTCTTCGGGGAAATTTTCATGAACTTTGTTCACGTTTCAAGGGACGCGTGGCCCAATTTGTGGGCGTAGCCACGGCTTTAGAACAAAAGATTAAGAATTTATTTTACGGAAAAATGACAGTTTGAGGGTATCATTCAATTATTACTTGACTAATTATTTAATTTTAGCCCGGGTACGAATTTAGTTTTCTGCAGTCAGTTATTCGGATACCAAAATAAGATAATTTAAAAGTTTTTGGATTTTTTGGCCGCAAATGAAAGATACCGGGAGTGAAGCCAATGTCCTCTGACCCAACCTGGCCAATCCGGAACGGGTCACCGGTTACCGGTGGCTATTTGGGAACACTTCGGAATTTTCAAGAAACCATGTCATGTGACATATCAAAATTCAAGAAATTAAAAACTATGACCATTTTAACTGATGCCAACATCATCTGGACCAACCTGGCCACCCCAGAACGTGTCACCGGTTATCGGTGGCCACTTGGGGACACTTTGGAATTTGCAAGGATCCAGGTCATGTGACGTATCGAAATTCTTCAAATTAAATACAATGACCTTTTCAAGTGATGCCAATACAAACATACAGAAATACAAAAATACAAAAATACAAAAGTACAAAAATACAAAAATGCAAAAATACAAGAAATACAAAAATACAAAAGTACAAAAATACAAAAATACAAAAATACAAAAATACAAAAATACAAAAATACAAAAATACAAAAATACAAAAATACAAAAATACAAAAATACAAAAATACAAAAATACAAAAATACAAAAATACAAAAATACAAAAATACAAAAATACAAAAATACAAAAATACAAAAATACAAAAATACAAAAATACAAAAATACAAAAATACAAAAATACAAAAATACAAAAATACAAAAATACAAAAATACAAAATACAAAAATACAAAAATACAAAAATACAAAAATACAAAAATACAAAAATACAAAAATACAAAAATACAAAAATACAAAAATACAAAAATACAAAAATACAAAAATACAAAAATACAAAAATACAAAAATACAAAAATACAAAAATACAAAAATACAAAAATTCAAAAATACAAAAATACAAAAATACAAAAATACAAAAATACAAAAATACAAAAATACAAAAATACAAAAATACAAAAATACAAAAATACAAAAATACAAAAATACAAAAATACAAAAATACAAAAATACAAAAATACAAAAATACAAAAATACAAAAATACAAAAATACAAAAATACAAAAATACAAAAATACAAAAATACAAAAATACAAAAATACAAAAATACAAAAATACAAAAATACAAAAATACAAAAATACAAAAATACAAAAATACAAAAATACAAAAATACAAAAATACAAAAATACAAAAATACAAAAATACAAAAACACAAAAATACAAACATACAAACAGCCAGAAAATACTTCGAAGCTTGAGTTGGTGAATTCTAATCTTGTTGGCAAGCTGATGCTGGAATTTGAGTTGCTCAAACTTGAGAAGTTGGAGTCAGAGTCGCAAAAATTTCAGTAGCCGCAGTCGACTCCGACTTCATCAAAACTCACCTTTCCAACCTTTCATATATTGAAATATTTTCATACTTGATCTTTTGTGATTCTAAAAATACTTGCATACTTTAAAAATTAAATATACTTTGAATACTTTGAATGATTTGAATATTTTCAATACTTAAAAAAAAATTTGAATAACTTCAAAACTTTGAATATTTTAAATACTTTTAAAACTTAACTTACTTGAAACACTTGAATTATGAAATACTTGTAATACTTAAATCTGTAACGAAATACTTGAATTTCGAAACACTTGAATTGAAGTACCTATTTTGGAAACATTATACAGTCATGCCTCGGTTTAGCACCGCATATGGGGGATGCAAAACCGAGGCGTGCATAACCGAGGCACAGAGCTTATGGGATTTTGGCTATATGGGAGACATTGGCTTTAATCGTACGAAAAATCATGCAAACATCAAAAAATTATAGTGTTTTGGAATCGGGATGATGTCAGCTATCCATTAAAATTATTATCTCATGAAATTTTTCACAAAAATACGTATTTTTCCTGTATTTCGAAAATGCATTTTTTTTTCTCTAAAGAAACCAAAAATATATTTTGTTATTGCAATATGGGTGTAAAATTATCAGTTATTTATCATACATTTTGAATGTAAAAACAACATTTTTTGAAAATACTCCAAATTTTCACAAAACTACTTTTCGAAAAAAATACTCAAAATTTCAGTTTTTACAATGTGGGTATCAAACGATCGGGATTTTTTCATACATTTCGAATGTAATAACAACATTTTTAGAAAATACTCAAAATTTTCACAAAACTACGTATTTTCGAAAAAATACTCAAAATTTCCGTTTTTACAATGTGGGTATCGAACGATCGGGATTTTTTTCATGCATTTCGAATGTATTTACAATATTTTTTGAAAATACTCAAAATTTTCACAAAACTACGTATTTCCGAAAAAATACTCAAAATTTCCGTTTTTACAATGTTGGTATCAAACGATCTGGATTTTTTCAAACATTTCGAATGTAATGACAACATTTTTTTAAATTACTAAAAATATTTACAAAACTACGTATTTTCGGAAAAAAATACTCAAAATTTCCGTTTTTACAATGTGGGTATCAAACGATCAAACGATGCAATAACAATATTTTTAGAAAATACTCAAAATTTTCACAAAACTTCGTATTTTCGAAAAAATACTCAAATTTCCGTTTTTACAAAGTGGGTATCAGACGATTCGGGAAAAAATGATTTGATTATCTGATACCCATATTGTAAAAACTGAAATTTTGAAAAGTTTTACAAAAATACGTAGTTTTGTGAATATTTTGAGTATTTTCAAAAAATGTTGTTATTACATTCGAGATGTATGAAAAAATCCCGATCGTTTGATACCCACGTAGTGAAAACGGAAATTGTGAGTATTTTTTTCAAAAATACGTAGTTTTGTGAAAATTTTGAGTATTTTCTAAAAATGTTGTTATTACATTCGAAATGTATGAAAAAATCCTGATCGTTTGATACCCATATTGTAAAAATTGACATTTTGAGTATTTTTTCTAAAAAACGTAGTTTTGTGAAAATTTGGAGTATTTTCAAAAAATGTTGTTAGGCCGATGCAAATATTTAAAAAAGTTTTTGTCCCTCGGCCCTAGCCAAGGTCAAGGGGGGGGGGGCAAAAAAATAAAAAAAATAAAAATTTAAATAACAAGCCATAGTCTTCACATTAAAATGAAAAAAGTGTTTTAGAATGCATTTTACACTAGTTCAGTTGTTTTGCAATCATTAGTTTTCAAAAAATCTAAGATCTGACAAAAACAAAAATTGCATCGAAAAAAAAAATTGCATCGAAAATTTTCAAAAAATTTTAAATTTTTTAATAAACCCAAACATGCTAAAAATGATTTTAAACGCAGGAGAATGTATTTTGATTTGATTTCAGCTGGTTGCACTTGAATTTTAATTGAAATTTTGAAGTTTATTTAAAAATATTTTTTTTGCCCCCTGATTTTTCGGGCCAATTTTGAAGGGGGGGGGGGGGGGTGACAAAAACTTTAAAAAATATTTGTACCAGCCTTATTACATCCGAAATGTATGAAAAAAACCTGATCATTTGATACCCATATTGCAATAACAATATATTTTTTAATTCTTTAGAGAAAAAAAAAGTATTTTCGAAATACAGGAAAAATACGTATTTTTGTGAAAATTTTCATGAGATAATAATTTTAATGGATAACTGACATCATCCCGATTCCAAAACACTATAATTTTTTATGTTTGCATGATTTTTCATACGATTAAACTATAGAAAGTTCGTGCAGAAGATGTGAAGAGTTCAATTCTGTTTTTGTTTAATGTTTCGTCATTAATAACATAAAGAGAATAAAGAACATATTTGAACCTACCGTCAAGACCATCGTCACACAAGGTTGAGAATCGATGGTCTGACAATTATATAACTTTAAACAATAATGCTTTTATTCTTCAAGTTAAAATTTCACCGCCGTCAATTTGCCCAGCTGTTCCTCAAAACAGCTATAAAAACTGTCCCAATTTCACCAGAAACCATCAGTTTAGGTTCAACCCAACCGCAAAGTGAACCATGAAGGCGTTAGTTCTCTTCACAACCACCCTACTGCTGGTAGCGACCTCGGCCCAGGTCTCCCTCAACGTTCCGCTGACCATCACCGGCAACGCCGATGGATCGGTAACCATCGGTCCACTAGGAATCAACATCCCCGCCTCCACCATGACCACCCTTGAGGGCCTGCTCGGCTTTGTCCAGTCCATCGCCGGAGCGATCAGCCCCGGAAACACCCAAACCGTCGACATCCCGATCACGCTGAACCAGGGTTCGGTTACGGTAACGCTCAACGGAACGCCGTACACACTCGACCAAGCGACCATGGCCGGAGTGATGGCGATGGTGCAGAAGATGGGCCAGATGATCATGGGCGGCGCTATGCCCGGTCCGGGACCGATGGTTGGGGGACATCCTCCGCCACCGCCACCACGACCGTATCGTGGATAATTGTTTGAGCTGGTTGTTTGTGCCTAATTGAGGATTCCTGATAAATTTTTAAGGGGAAAAAAACATGTTCTCAAAATCAACAACGTTGTTTATTTTTGACAAAAAAATGTCATCGACTACGAAAAACCAAAAAAAATCAGTAGAATTTGTCAAAAATTATTTTAAGGATTCGCTCTAACAGCATTTCCTTCCGTGTAATATATTATTATTTCAGCAATGAATGATTGTCAAGGTTTGCACAAATTCAATGGAGTCCACTAGTTTTTTTTTTCTTCAGAAAACGTTTTCATTAAAAAACCGAGTAGTTTTTATGTCACCACAATTGCGTACAGGAATTTCATATACAGTGCAGACCCGTTTTTTTCCAGACACGATTATCCGAAGGTTTGTATTAGACCATGTTAAATTTGACATTGTTATTTTGAAAAAAAAAAACTTCGTCAGTACATAATTTTAAATTTTCTCATTAATTTAACACGCAAAAAATGTTTTACGCGTTATCGGCACTTAAAAAAATTACTTTTATTACTAAAAAAAGTTACGTTTTCACAAAAAAAAAAAAACAATTAAATTATAAACAGTCGACTCTCTAACTGTCGATCTTCGGGGGTAAATAACACGCGAATCAGGGATGCCACTTGGTTTTTTAAAATGTCTGTAAAAAAACTAACTTCATCCACCAATGTGGTTGGAGCCTTCCTCACTCATTACCAACAATGGCTGTACACAAATTTCATCTTTTTCTTAGATCCGGAATAAAAAAGTACATAAATGTCACTTAAGTGGCCATATCTCGAGACAGGGTTGCCAGATCATCAATGTTTTCACTCGTTAGAAAGGTTTTTTGATAACCTAACCAACGATGCGTCGGATGGTGAATCCGGACATAGTTTACATACATTTAAGTGAGATCCGGATATATGTGAAAACACATTTTTATACATAACTTTTGAACTACTTATTGAAACTTCAATCTGTATAAAACTCGATCTATAGGACCCTAAACCAAGTCGAATGCAACAGGTTCGGGTCAAATCGGTTCAGCCAGTGCCGAGAAACATGAGCTAGTTTGTTGGTCACATACATATTTACACACACACATACACACAGACATTTGTTCAGTTTTCGATTCTGAGTCGATATGTATACATGAAGGTGGGTCTACGACGTTTTCATACAAAGTTCATTTTTAGAGCAGGATTATAGCCATACCTCAGTGAGGAAGGCAATAGTCTGTGTATGTCTGTGCATTCGTCTAAAATCTAAATATATCAATTTACAGTCATTGAAATCCATCAGAAATTACGTTTTTAAGCATTTGAAGACTAACGAAATAAGTTTCGACAAAAAAAATACAAAATATTAATTTAATGAAGTTTTTAAAAAGTCTGTGCACCTTAAAAAATGTCTGGCAAAAGCCCAAAAGTCTGTGAAACACAGACAAATCTGTGTATCTGGCATCCTTGACGGGAATACCAAATTTTGCTCTTACGAGGGCAAATAACAGAGACCAAAATGTGCCCTTGGTTGCCCAGTAATAGATGGTAAAATACCATGAAATCATACCAAAATCTTGAATGTGGAAGGGCACAACCATACCAAACCATGTTATAACAGTTGGAAGTATTCTTCCATAACAAAAAATGTTATTCCCAAGTTGTATTGACTTTCAACCAGCATCAGACAAATAACAAATTTTGTTATGATAACATAAAGTGTTATTTAACTCTTATGCAAAAATGGATTTTTCAAGAAGATTCCATAACACTTTCTGTTATTTTGACAGTATTTGTTATTGAAATCCCGGGCAGACGGTAATAACAAAAATCATGCCATTTCAATAACAAATACTGTTAAAATAACAGAAAGTGTTATGAAATCTTCCTGAAAAAATCATTTTTGCATAAGGGTTTAATAACAGTTTATGTTATCATAACAAAATTTGTTATTTGTCTGATATTGGTTGAAAGCCAAAACAACTTTGGAATTCCATTTTTTGTTATGGTAGAATACCACCAACTGTTATTGGGATGATTGGATTAGTTGTTAAAATAACAAAAAAGAATAACCCAGGCAGACGGTAATAACAAAATTAATAATATTTCAATAACAAATCCTGTTAAAATAACAAAAAGTGTTATTATTTTAACCTGAAGTTCAACTTCAAGAAGAAAAAATAATAACAGTTTCTTTTAAAATAACAAAATTTGGTATTGAAGTGATATTATATTGAAAATGTTTAATAACACGCCAATAAGAGGAAATGTTATACATTTCAAAAACTCTCCTAATAACAAAATTTGTTATTCGTTCGGTATACTGACTTAGAAATAAAATTACCACAAATCGCACAAATGGAAAAGTTTCTAAGTGTCCATAACACAATCTGTTATTATTTTTTCTTTTGTTAAATATGTTTAGAACTTGGGATAATTTTGTCTAATTTCGTCGGGGTCATTATTTTGGCCATGAAATGGGGTCCTTAAGCTAAAATTATTCTAAAAAGTTGAAATTTTGAAAGTTGATTTTTTTAATTATTTGATATACCCCCTAAGGGATTTTACTAAAATTGGCTAGAACTATGAAATAATTTTGACCAATTTCATCGGGGTCATTATTTCACCATGAAATGGGGTTTCAAGCTAAAATTAATCCGATAAATTAACTTTTGAGAGTTCTTTTTTTTTTTTTTTTTGTTATATTCCCTAACGGAATTGATTTATTTATTGAGAATTTTTGAAGTGTGAATAACAAAAACTGTTATTATTTTCACAGAGCCAGGAAGTCGGAGCTGACGTTGAAGTTCGAGCTGGAGTGTGACCTCGGAGACTGCATCGGATTCATCTAATTTTCAGCAACTTTTACTTGGAGTCGGAATCTGTGAAGTCGGGTATTTTTGGAGAGCTAAAGTCGTCGTTGACGTCATATCCTGCATCCAGTGTCGGAGTTGTCTTCAAAGTATGGATTCAAAGTCGCTTGGAGGTACCCGACTCTGCAGCCCTGACTAGTACAGAGGAGTTATGGCAACTGCAGGTTTATTTGCAAATTACAAATAAACCAAAACAATAACTTTTTTTGTTATGGAGACATACCAGTTCAATAACATTTTTTGTGATTATGCTGCTCCACCTCTCCGCACAAAATAACAAATCTTGTTATTCCTTCATGATTCCTTCTGTGTTATTGGTTTGTTATTGCAATAACAACATAATAACAGTTTAAGTTATTCTTCGAACAAATCTTTGTTATTGATTTTTGTTATTTTAACAACTAATCCGATCATCCCAATAACATATTTCGATCTTCTTACAATATCAAAAACTGACCTTCCCAAGTTATTTCCGTCTGCTCGGGAACAAATAAAAAATCCAAACAAATATTTCCCAAATATAGATTAAATTCGCACTTTATTGCTCAAGCACCTTCCTCACCCGGAGAAGACCATGTTCAACTGGTTGAACATTCCGGCGAGGGCCTTAATGGAGGCAGCATCGACGACAAACGGCTTCCCATTCACGACCACCGTGGCCGATCCGTCGTTGATGGCGATCGGCAAATTGAACGTCACCTGGGCGCCGGGTTTGACCGAGCCCATCGCCTTCTTCATCACTCCGAGCAGTCCCTGGACGGCGGATTTGGTTCCGGCGGACAGCGTGACCGATCCGTAGTTGCCGGCACTGATGGTCAGCGATCCGTTGGTGTTCCCGAACAGGGTGATCGGCACGTTGACGGTCTGGATGAGGCCACTGGCCAGAACCGCCACCAGGGAGAGCAGCACGATGGATTTCATTGTTGGGCGTACGACTGATTGTTGGGGGACCGAGTTTGGGGTGGATCTTTTATAGCTCAACTTGATGTATTTTGTCCACTCGATGGAAACAGCTGTGTTTTTTGGAGAACTTTAATTACAAAATAAGAGTGATTGTTTGGAAAGGTCTCCGGAAATGAGGCGATAATTACTGTTGTTTTTGCTGTAATGACAGAGCAAAAATAACAGTTTTTCGAGTTCAAACAAAGCATTTTATTGAATTCCTCCTAAACCCTTAAATGCCCGTAATTTAACAATACTTTTCCATACAGTTTGTCGAAAAAATTGAAGTATTTGAGTTATGAGCTATAAAAGATCCGCCCAGTTAGCGAACAGCATTCGGTGACTGGGCTACGTTCTCAGCCCAGTTACCGAACAACTACTGTATTGGGGAATAATTGCTTGGATATTTTAAAATACAAAAGAAGTTCCAATTTCAATAATTTTTTTTTAGTATTGTTATTAAATATTGATTTGCAACAACGCTTCCATAGAGCAACTCTCTACGAAATCGGCCGATTTCGACCATTTTTATTTTTTGTATTTTTTGATTTGACTCAAACTTTGTGGGGGCCTTCCCTATGACCAAATAAGCTATTTTGTGTCATTGGTTCACCCATTCAAGTCTCCATACAATTTTGGCAGCTGTCCATACAAAAATGGTATGTAAATATTCAAACAGCTGTAACTTTTGAGTGAATTTTCTGATCAATTTGGTGTCTTCGGCAAAGTTGTAGGTATTGTTGAGGACTTTTGAGAAAAAAATAGGTACACGGAAAAAAAAAATTGCAGAATTTTTTATCAACGTTTTTTTCACTAAAACTCAATTTCCCAAAATACGTATTTTTTGATTTTCGAGATTTTTTGATATGTTTTAGAGGACAAAAATCCGCAACTTTTGAGCCATAGAGAAACATGGTCAAAAAATCTGCCGCCGAGTTATGAATTTTTGAAAAAATAGTGATTTTTGGAAAAAATCGAAGTTTCATGCAAAAACAAGTTTGACATTATTTTTTAATGCAAAATTGAATTTGCAATTGAAAAGTACTTTACAGATTTTTTGATAAAGGGCTCCGTTTTCAAGATATAGCCACCGAAAGTTTGATTTTAGCGAAATATTTGCAGTTTTTCAATTTTTAAAAATAGTGACCATGAGTGACCATTTCTAAAAATATTTTTTTTGAAAAGTTCAGAAAATTTGCTATAAAATTGTCAAAGAGACATTGGAGATTGGACCTCGGGTTGCTGAGATACAGCCGCTTTAAGAAAAAGAAACACGAAAATTGAAGTTTTCTAAGTCTCACCTAAACAACCGACCATTTTCTAATGTCGATATCTCAGCAACTAATGGTACGATTTTCATTGTTAAAACATGAAACATTCGTGAAATTTTCCGATCTTTTCGAAAAAAATATTTTGAAATTTTTTAAATCAAGACTAACATTTTAAAAGGGCCAAACATTGAATATTGCACCCATTTAAAAAGCTAGTCTTGATTTAAAAATTAATAAAAAATTTTTTTTCGAAAAGATCGGAAAATTTCACGAATGTTTCATGTATTAACATTGAAAATCGGACCATTAGTTGCTGAGATATCGTCATTAGAAAATGGTGGGCTGTTTTGGTGAGACTTAGAAAACTTCAATTTCCGTGTTTCTTTTGCTTTAAGCCGCTGTATCTCAGCAACCAGAGGTCCAATCTTCAATGTCTCTTAGACAATTTTATAGTAAATTTTCTGAACTTTTCAAAAAAAATATTTTTAGAAATGGTCACTCATGGTCACTATTTTTAAAAATTGAAAAACTGCAAATATTTCGCTAAAATCAAACTTTCGGTGGCTATATCTTGAAAACGGATCCCTTTATCAAAAAATCTGTAAAGTACTTTTCAATTGCAAATTCAATTTTGCATTAAAAAATAATGTCAAACTTGTTTTTGCATGAAACTTCGATTTTTTCCAAAAATCACTATTTTTTCAAAAATTCATAACTCGGCGGCAGATTTTTTGACCATGTTTCTCTATGGCTCAAAAGTTGCGAATTTTTGTCCCCTAAAACATATCAAAAAATCTCGAAAATCAAAAAATACGTATTTTGGGAAATTGAGTTTTAGTGAAAAAAAAGTTGATAAAAAAATCTGCAATTTTTTTTTACGGTGTACCTATTTTTTTCTCAAAAGTCCTTAACATTACCTACAACTTTGCCGAAGACACCAAATTGATCAGAAAATTCACTCAAAAGTTACAGCTGTTTGAATATTTACATACCATTTTTGTATGGACAGCTGCCAAAATTGTATGGAGACTTGTATGGGTGAACCAATGACACAAAATAGCATATTTGGTCATAGGGAAGGCCCCCACAAAGTTTGAGCCAAATCAAAAAATACAAATAAAATCCATTGCCGGTTTTGGTAGAGAATTGCTCCCATAATGTTTTATTTGCAATCATTCAAAATTTGAATATTCACTTTTCGTTATCAAATTGAAGGGAAATCCTTGTTTTTTTTTCTTCATATTAGTAAATAGCCCCAAAAAAAGGAAGATAAAATCGATTCTACCAACAATCTGCCAAGCGTTCTCCTATACCTTACCCAAAAACTTCTGCAGATAATGTTGAAATCAGTTCTGTGCAAGCAAACCCCGCTCGGTGGCAAGATGGCATTTGCGAAAAGGAGATTCTTTTCTGAAGACAAACAACCTTGGTACCTAATTAGGCGACAAATTTCCTGACTCAAATTTTCCACTTGCACAATTTCCTTCAAGAAGGCAGGGTTTAAAAAATCCAATATGGTAAGTGAAGCACCATAATCTTTCTTAAACTTACTTTTCTACTTTCAAAACCTCATTTTCTTTGAACCCATCTGGGTCAACTTTTCAAAACATTAATCTTTTACTTCCAACAGCTTGAAATAAAAAAGATCAAAACATTTATCAAACAGGTTTCGATGGGCAAAAAAAACCCTCCCAGCAAAGGTCAAATCCCCCGCCACTAGGTGATAATAGTTTTCCCCTCTGAAAAACTAAGCTCCAGCACGCTCGCCAACAGCTGTGGCGTGATCAGACAACTTGTAACACCGGACCCAAATGAGTGAAAAAAAACTTTTCACATGCTCCTGGATTCTTCAACACCAATCAACTTTGAAAGCTTTTGAATCGTGAGCACCGGGTTTTTGCGAATGATTCCGGGACGGACCCATGTCAGTAGGAGAGTTTTTAACTGGAGCACCTAAGCTGGACAGTCCCAAGCCGATTAGTTGGGTGAGTGTTGGTTTATACGGATGGATTGGGTCAAACTTAGTTTCGCAGCTACATATTGAAAAGATTTAATACTGAGATTTTCAAAATTATTTAAGTTTTGAAACAAATTGAAAATTGTTCTATTTGTCCTTTTTCTATCGATTTTTTACACTTTTAACTTCAATATTTAATTCTGTATTCTAAAGGTTGATATACACTTAAATTCAAACCGATAACTCGTGATGACAACAAGCAAACCTTTTAAAAAATAACCCTGCAAAGTTAGAAAAAAACACGAAACTTAAAAATGAATAAAATTGTCCTTAACCCTCTACTGCCCAAATTTTTTTTTCGAAAATTTTTATTTTTCCCGTGTTTAGGAGGTCATTTTGAGCAACTTTTGTTCTACGAAAAACTTTACTTCTCTTGTTTTATGTTTTTCTTGTTTAATTTTTAGTATTTTAGTTTGCATTAATCTTGTTTAGTTTATGTTTGTTTTTGATAGTATTAGGCCTATTCTACCACCTCCTATCATTACATTTTCCCTATCTAATTTTTTCATGTTTTTACAGTCACTTTTTCATTTTTTGCATGTTTTTAACATTTTCTGCTATATAATGGCACCATTATCATTTAAATTGTAACAAAATGCGTAGAAGCATAGTCTGGAACACCAGAAAAATTACTGCATACTTCTTTTTGTTTAAAATGGAGAAAATGTTAGTAAAAAACACAGCCAAAGTTGACCCCTAAAAAAATGTAATTTTAAAAACATTGGCAAAGTCACATAAAACAAGTAAAACTTCCAACCCATACATTTTCTAAAATTTTAAGAGTTCTTCTTTCCAATGCTTTTTAAAGATCAAAAATTGGATGGAAAATGGATTTTTGGCGATTTTTCAGATCGAAGCCCGTCTAGAGGCGGGGTTAGGTTGTAGAGGGTTAATTAAAAAAAAACTGACCCTTCTGGGTTAATGCAGGTTCGAAATGAACATTATTTTTTTTACAGCTGTGTAAAGATAAATGGCAAATTTATTTTTTTTTTCGATGAAAAATACGTTTTTTTAATTCGACCAGGGCATAGAAATCAGATATGGTAACCCGCCAAACTGTCAAAATAAAAATATTTAGCACGAAACCGAATATCATTAAAAAAACAAAAAATTGAAAATTTGATCATATTCTGGGAAAATTTCACCGGACACTAAACCTTAAATAAAGCTTTTAATAATTATTTTTTTTAAATATTTTCGATTTAAAAGTGTTCATCGGTTTAGTATGGAATGATTTTTTTTTCATTTTTGACAGCTAAAAAAGTCCACCTCACCTTTTCTCATCTACATACCATAAAAAGATATCGAAAAATGGAGCTCGAATTCGTGATCAGGTACAAAAATCATCCCATAGGACACGCACGTTTCACGCAAATCAACATTTTCCAATGTCGTGTGAGTTGGCGGGGAAATAACCCTTATCTTTTATTTAAAAAAAAAGCTTAATTTTAAATTTCAAGACTGATTTTTAAAATTTTTGAAAAAATAAAGATTTTTTAAATTGTTTAATCATAAATATCAATATACAATTGTCAAAAATTTGCAAAATAACAATGAATTAAGGAAAACTTAATCTAACGACGAAGAACCTCTACATTGGCTGATCTACGGTCACTAATTTCAAAAATTTAAAAAATCTGCCAATAATGCCAATATTTATATAAGAATATCTCAGTAACTATTGTACCAATTATCAACGTCAAAATACCATCTTTCTTGTCTTGTTCTTGTTTTCTTGTCTTTTCGTTTAAAATATTTCAAAAAATAATCTGGTCTGATTTTTGAAAATAGAACATAATTTAGCTGATTGAGGCTTTCAAATGTAAGATTTGTTTTCAGAAATTTTGAATAATTTTCAGAAAATTTTCCGAAACCTTAAAAATAATTCTTTTATATGTAATATTTGATCATGACTAGAGTAAGTAAATTTTCACGATTTCACAGGCAACGTGAAATTCATAAAATTCTCTTGAAATTCTGTAAAATTGAGCTGAAGCAAAATTGATACAACATTTTAATAAGAAATTAATACTTAAAATACTAAAATGAAGTAAAATTTTAATATATTTTTCAAACGAACAAGTATATTTTGTTATGTTTTTTAAAGTATTCTTCGAAAAAAAAATTAAGCTTTATTTATCATTTTTGCTTAAGAAGACTGTTGAATCCTTTTTGACTTGTAAATAAATAGAATGTAAATATAATATAAACAAATAAAATGTCATGTAAAGAACAATCTTACAAGTCTGAAAAGAACAAAGATATTAAGAAAAAAAAATATTAAAATTGAAATAAAAAAAAATAAGACTGACTGGAAAAAAATAATTTTTTTATGTCCTTGAAATTAAGTGTTTAAGAATTACGGTCTCCATGAAAATTGCAATTGTTGAGAAGAATCACTAGGCCAAATCAAAATTGGAAAACAAGTTACCATTCTCAAACCTTAACACGTCTATAGATGGATATAACTTTTAAACAGCACAATTCCTTAAATTATACGTCAAAATATTGTTCGATTGCAAATTCCTTTTAAAATAAAAAAAAATAAATCAAATATGATTTTTGACCATGATTTCGATGTTATTGCAAAATCACATTAATTTTTAAAAAAATCATAACTAGAGTCAAAGAGTTTTGACTTCTTTTTGCCGTTATTCAAAAAATGTAGTTTTGGTTATCTAAAACATATCTTAAAATTAATTGAAAAATCAAAAAGGGTACAAAATATTCAAATTTGGCCGCATTTTAAATCTTGTACAATTTCTACAAAAAAAATGGTGTTGCCTTCTCGGAATATAAGTTTTGACATTTTATTTCAAAAATGTTAAGTAATTTAAATATTTTAGCAAGAAGTCAGTTTAAGTTCAAAAGTATTTTCATATATTATATTTTCGAATAATTTGTTGAAAATACTTGATGTCCTCTATAAATATATTTTATTATCAAAATATGAAAAAAAGCAACTTGGTGCATGGAAATTTACTTTCATTTGTAAAATTCCAAAAATATAAGAATATCTTTTTCAGAAAAAAAAACAAATTTATCATTTTTTGTTTATTTTGTATGGAACTTATTTAAAATAAGCTTTGACTAAACATACTCCGAAAACGTATCAATATTGTTTAGTCACTTCTGAGATTGTACAATAAAAAATATACAAAAATAAGATACTGTCACCTAAGTAACCACAATTCGACGTCGTCGTGCTATCTTGTCGCACCCGCCATTTCGACGTTCCGAGAAAAACGCGTTTTAATGTTTGACCTTGAATAAACAAAAACGAAAGCAAGCAATGTAAACAATGAAAAACACGTTTTGTTTGGTTGACCATTTTGTGCATTGCCCCGAAGTTTGGTTGTATTTGGTTGCCGGAGTCCCGAGTTATAATTACAAATGTTTACGGTAGTCTCACTTGTACGTGCGTCAAACGCATCCTGACCTGAAATCCCTTTGGCCAATTGGGTACTAAAGCCCTAAGTCAATTTTTATCTACAACGGTAAAAAACACGATCAAAAACCATTTCTGATCACTTTTTTTCATTTTAATGCAAAAAAAAAATGACAAGACAACATTTTTTCGATGGATCAACTATGGTCAACTTGGAACGAGCTGTCAAGTAGGACCTTTTCTGTCAAGAAGGACCGCGAGGTTAATTTTTCAAAATTGATTTGAAAATCCATTTTAAACTGAGAATATTGGGTTGAAAGTAGCGCTCCACGCAGTTTGAAAATTGGGTTTTTCATACATTTTTACGATTTTTCCATTACAAATTCACCATCGAGTATCAATGGGTAAATGTTGACCGATTTCACTCATATTTGGCCTAGAGTCCTAAAATAGCTCAAGGAACAATATTCAGCTTGTGGAGCAAGGTTTTGAAAAAAGTTCAATATTCTGGGCACCTTAATGTGCATAGAGATGTAAGTTTAAAAGGTTAGGTACTTCAAGTGATGAAAACACATTTTTCTTGATCTTCAAAATACCCATTAGTTTCTGAATGCATTTTTATACGTCTTTAAAATTATCTAAATTGTTTCAAAACTGGAAACTTTTGGCTAAGAATAGTATCAAGTTTCCAGCTCAGCCTCAAAGAGGCGTTGTAATTTTTAAAAGCTTGAATTTCAAAGAAAAACAGCAATTTCAATAACTACCAAAAAAAACCTCCGAACCTTCATCTTCGTCCATGCTTAGGATATTGACCCTCGTCAAAATACGTCGCAATATTTTTTTAATTTTTCCTCAAACCATAACTGCGTGTATATTTTTTATCGACCGACCAGTTGATAAAATTATATTTTCCTACAGATTTTTCGTTCCTGGAAGATCCGATATGGTTGAGATGGGAGGTGGGATGAGTTGGGATTATTATCTCCAGACAACTTTATCAACTTTCGGGGTGCGACAGCAAAGGTTCGTTCTTTTGAAAAGAAATATGTTTAGCATTTGATTTTTTATTTATTCATATGCGAAAAGTCACCCTATTAATGTCATTGCCAAAGTTTTGACGAAGGTTCAAATTGAATTGTTGACTGTGATATTTACCCAACAATAAGTTAGTTTTCCATTAGTGTGTACTATGATACCATCCCCTTGAAGAAGAAGCTATCATCCTCATCTCCTTCCCGGTGGGATTGATACCAAGACAACCATTTCCATTTCCCTGGAGAGCTTGTAATTCAAGCTAGTCAGTCCTCTCCCCCCGCCCCCACTTCTTAAGGGGAAACGCGTAAACCCCGGAATTAATCAGCGTATTATTTTGTCTACTGTGCGCCAGCAGCGCTCGGAACATCAACTCCGCTTCTCCCTCGAAACCCTGGAATTTCCAGAGCTGTCAATTGGATGATGTGGTCGATATTACATCCGACTTTGCTCTCCCCCACCAGCATCCGACAACAGCAAAACACTTCACAAGTCTTAAGGTGAAACGAACCTCGGAAGGAGGGGGGGTGGCCAAAAGCTTCGGAACAATCAATAATGGTAGCATTGTGTGAAGCTTCCCAGAAGAAAGAAGTAGTTTTTTTTGCTGTACGGAACAATTATCACCTTGTTTGTTTCTCGCTTTTTTTCTTCTTCTTCTTCTTTGGTCTGTTTTATGCGGGGAAGTACGGAAATTTCCCCCCCTGGTTGGAGATCTTAAGTGACAACTCGATGGATGCCGGGTTTTGTGTTGATTGTCGGCACAATTTGGACCAAATGTGTGTGTGTCGGTACGGGCGAAGGACTTGGGGGGGAATTAAATTGCGAAGTGCCGTACGAGTCTGGTGAATGTCACCTGGAAGTGACAGCGATCTTGAGGTTAAAGTTGAATAGTAGAAACGGAGGAATGTCTTTCTTTGAGACAATTTAAAAAAGTACTCTGAATGGTTTAATTCTATGGACTAAAAACGAATTTTAGCATAAATTTGGTATCTGTGAGTCGGACATTAGTAAAGATACAAATAAGTTTAAAGCAATTTAGAACCCTTTTTGCAGTCAAAAATGTAAACAAAAGGAAGGCATATAAAAACACTTAAATGATCGTTTACCGAAGTATCTCAAAGTAACATTTTTGAATTATATTTATTAAGCATTCATTAACGTCGTTTATTCTTCCTGGATCCACTTGAAATAATAGCATAATGGACATTTTCTAAAAAACGCTAAATTTAATTTTCTTAAATATATTTTTCTGAATTACTCATCATGGTTTAAATATGAGCAAGCAATTCAGAACTTTTTAACACTTCAACTTTTCTTTGCATTTATAATTCAAATAAGGCCATGTCCATCGATTCCTTGCTTCTAAAAAGGCTATTCAGCAATATATTTTTTGATATTTATAATAATTGTGTAATTCTCCGCCAACTCACACAGCAGTTGCCCCGAACCCTCTTCCATTTGCGTGAAACTTTGTCCTAAGGGGTGACTTTTGTCCCTGATCACGAATCCGAGGTCCGTTTTTTGATATCTCGTGACGGAGGGGCGGTACGACCCCTTCCATTTTTGAACATGCGAAAAAAGAGGTGTTTTTCAATAATGTGCAGCCTGAAATGGTGATGAGATAGAAATTTGGTGTCAAAGGGAATTTTATGTAAAATTAGACTCCCGATTTGATGGCATACTCAGAATTCCGAAAAAAAAAACGTATTTTTCATCGAAAAAAACACTAAAAAAGTTTTAAAAATTCTCCCATTTTCCGTTACTTGACTGTAAAATTTTTTGGAACATGTCATTTTATGGGAAATTTAATGTACTTTTCGAATCTACATTGACCCAGAAGGGTCATTTTTTCATTTAGAACAAAATTTTTCATTTTAAAATTTCGTGTTTTTTCTAACTTTGCAGGGTTATTTTTTAGAGTGTAACAATGTTCTACAAAGTTAAAGAGCAGACAATTACAAAAATTTTGATATATAGACATAAGGGGTTTGCTTATAAACATCACGAGTTATCGCGATTTTACGAAAAAAAGTTTTGAAAAAGTTACTTTTTGCGTTTCTCTTTGTTTCGTCGTCCGTATCTGTCGCGGGTGACCATGAACGGTCATGATCGATGACGACCAACTTTTTCAAAACTTTTTTTCGTAAAATCGCGATAACTCGTGATGTTTATAAGCAAACCCCTTATGTCTACATATCATTTTTTTTGTAATTGTCTGCTCTACAACTTTGTAGAACATTGTTACACTCTAAAAAATAACCCTGCAAAGTTAGAAAAAACACGAAATTTTAAAATGAAAAATTTTGTTCTAAATGAAAAAATGACCCTTCTGGGTCAATGTAGATTCGAAAAGTACATTAAATTTCCCATAAAATGACATGTTCCAAAAAATTTTACAGTCGAGTAACGGAAAATGGGAGAATTTTTAAAAGTTTTTTAGTGTTTTTTTCGATGAAAAATACGTTTTTTCGGAATTCTGAGTACGCCATCAAATCGGGCGTCTAATTTTACATAAAAGTTCCTTTGACACCAAATTTCTATCTCATCACCGTTTCAGGCTGCAAATTATTGAAAAACACCTCTTTTTCGCATGTTCAAAAATGGAAGGGGTCGTACCGCCCCTCCGTCACGAGATATCAAAAAATGGACCTCGGATTCGTGATCAGGGACAAAAGTTACCCCTTAGGACAAAGTTTCACGCAAATCGAAGAGGGGTCGGGGCAACTGCTGTGTGAGTTGGCGGAGAATTACCCCCTTGGAATAACATGGTTTGGTATTGTTGTTCCCTTCCACATACAAGACTTTGGTATGATTTCATGGTATTTTACCATCTATTACTGGGCAACCAAGGGCACATTTTGGTCCCTGTTATTTGCCCAAGTAATACCAAAATTTGGTATTCCCGTGTTATTTACCCCTGCTCGGGTTTTGCAGTCAAAAAATTAAACTTGGGATTCAATTTCTGTTTTGTTTTTTGTTTTGCTCCCCTCGTTTACCGAAGTATCTCAAAATAACTTTTTTGACTTATTTTTATTTAACTTTCATTAACGTCGTTTACTCTCCCTGGATTCACTTGAAATAATAGCACAACGGAAACGCTGAATTTGATTTTTTTTCTAAATTACGGAAACTCTAAATTTGATTTTTTTTTCTAAATTACTCATCATGGTAGAAATAGGAGCAAGCAATTCAACTTTCCTTTGCATTTAAAATTCCAATATGAACATGTCCATCGATTTCTTGCTCGATTCCTGCTGAACAAAACCATCCAGCAAATTTATTCTTAACACTTAAACGGAAGTATACGGATTTTCAAAATTCAAATTGTAAAAGATGCGGACAGATGTTTAGATAATTTTACTTTTTTGCATTTACTATAAGCTATGTATGAATCAATGAGAAAACTTTTTTTTCAAAAAAGTCGGAAGTCGACTTTGACCGGCTGTACCTTCTCCTTGAGGATAAATTTCAAAATTCAGAAAGCCAAAGATAGGGACAGATGATGTTCCTTTTTTGAAAAGTCATAAATAGAACCATTTACTCTAAGTTATGGGCGATCCAATGAAGAAGCTTTTTTTCAACTCGCTTTATACGAAATGTTTTGAACGGAAGATTGAAATATTATTAGCAAAAAAAAGGCATTATCAGTTTAGTTAACTGTAATAAAATATTCATCTGAACGAAGAGAGACCAAAGGTTGAAAGACATAAGGTCAAAAGGACAAAAGGTTGATATTTACTACTATTTCAAACTCATTTTTTATTCTTAAAAAACATTTTTGAGAAAAAGTCGTAACTGAAACATGTTTTGACATATTTCATGTTCTTTCAAAATTTGGTTTCCTGTTACTGCAAAAAATAATTTATTCAAACAAAATCATTTCCATAAAAATATATTCTAAAAGAAATAGTCTAAAATCTGTATTTTTTTTTCTGTCCTATTTTCAGTGAGTATTTTTTTCCATTTCTTGTAATATAAGAAGCACTGTAAAAAAAATTGAGAAAAAGACAAAATTATAACAATATTTAACCTTAATAATAATTAATATATGTTAGGCTGGTACAAATATTATTTAAAATGTTTGTCTTCCCAAAAAAACTTTACCGAATTCGTCAAAAAAAAATCTAAGTGTGTAAGCCACAATATTTAATTTAAAAAACATTAACAAGAGCTGATAATTTTAATGTGACAAAAAAAAATCACAATTCAATAACTTTGTTTTCAAATATGAGCAATTCTCGCTGAAACCGTCCCACTAGATGCACATGTTCTCAAATCGTTACGGCAATGTTCTCATTCGATTCGGCGCACCAAAAAACCATATAAACAACCTTCGAACCAATGAGAATGTCAGCCGTTAGCCAACTGTAAATAAAAACTTGTTTTGAACAATGGATTTTTTCGAAAAAATGCCCTAATTTGGAGAAATGATATCTCCCAAAATACATTACCAAATAGTTTTTATTTCTTTTATTTCTTTCATAATTTTGGTATTTTTGACAATTTTAATATGAAAAAAATAAGTTGTCTAATTATTCATTTTTTAGAATTAACATTGCGATATAAAAAAACAGTTTTGTACCTTTTAAAAATTAGAAGACCTGGTATAACATTCAAGTGTTAAATAATCTTGAAAACTGTTTTTCACAGCTTTGTAAGTTCAAACCATTTTTAGCAGTTTTCTTATTAATTTGCAAAATTTTGAAGTTAAGCTGAAAAAAAGTGACTATATAATAAATTATAATGTGATACCGTCATCAGGGGTGACATTGGGTCTGGGGGGAGAGTTTGGGTCATACAAAAATGGAGAATTTTTTAATGACCCAATGTCACCCCTGATGACGGTACTTCTACATAATAGTAAGCAAACAATTTTAGAAAAGAGGATTTAATTTAATTGTGTACATTTCGAATTAATATTATACAATCATAAAAAACATAGCGTGACGTCACAGTCTCGCTAACCCCTCCTCCCCCCTTCGTCACATCTTGTCACAGCTACGGTATCCCCCCCTCCCCCCCTAAGAGCGTACGTACTTTATGGATGACGCCTTACCTCTTTTATGAAATAATTTTACCTCAATTTAGATTGAAAAAGTGACATTACACCAGAAAAGAGGTAAAATTACACAATTTCTGAGGTGAAATTACAAATTTTTTTCTGACATAAAAGATGTACCCGTTCCCATATGTAATATTAGCATGATTAGCATGATTAAGATTAAAAAAACGGCATTTCTCTACCGACATTTTGCGGGGTCGAAATCTTGGAAATGTCACTTTTATTTTAAGAAATTGGGCATATCTCAAAACTGATGCTGTTTAGGGAACTTGTTCAGAATTTCTCTATGTAATTGCTTCGAAAATGTTTAAAAATGTAATGGTGTAAACTTTTTAATAAAATCCAATGTGTACTAATATGTAAGAAATATCCTATAAAATAAAAAAAAAATCTTCAAAAAAAAGTTGCTTTTTGCTTTTGTCCCCTACTAAAATATCGATGAAATTGGAAAATTAAAGGATTTTTTATGTTTATTTCAGCTAAAAACACAAATTTCTTCGTTTTTACAAAATTGACTGTAACTTTACATGAATATCACACGGGATTTCACCATAATTGCCTCCTTTTTCAAGTGTTCAATTTTCCCTGTCATCATCACAGGAACCCTCGACAAATTTACCCATTTTTTCCCTTCCTACCTCAGTCACTGTATGTGCAAGCAACACATCCATCCACGTAGGCCTCTCTCTTCACTTCTCTTCCCCTCCTCGTTGGCAAATAAATGTTTGATATAGTGTTTCGCAAACAAGGTCCTTATCACATAACAAATTGAAAGAAACCCCGCCTAATAAAAGTGATATCCCGCTCCTTTTTTACTTCTCCACGCGGAAAAAGCCAGAAAGTCCCAATTTTGGAAAGCAGGTGGGGGTGGGGTTGAAAAGGCTTGTTTTCATCGCTTTTTCCCAGGGCAGCCCCGTAGAGAGAAGACGAACTCTCATCACTCATCATGCCAAGGACTAGTTGAGGAGCCTGTAGATTTCAAAAGAAGTGAAATTTTTAAATTTTTAAGAGATCTGAGAATTCCAAATTTATTTTCATGATTTACACATTTTTTAATATCTAAGTTTGACAGGTTTTTCAATCATTGCACCTCCTTGAAGGACTTGAGGCTTCTTTAAGCCTGTGTCAAGCACCGGATGAAAGGGATCGTATCTGAGGGGTTATATTTTACGGTGTAATTTTTTTTTTTTTTGCTGTCTCCTTGCTACTGTTGCACAAACATTTGCACGTGTAAACATGTTAAATGGAAAATTGAATCAAAGCTTTACCCAAATCCTGGTGGAAAGGGGGGAATCCTTTTCACTTTCGAGATTCAAGCTGGATTTGCTATTCAGCTCACCGATTGAGATGTTGGGAAACGTGCCTTTTTATGCATTAATTTGGGGAAAGCATTATGACTGTTACGTTTTCTTCATTTGGTAAAATATTTGCATGAATCTTTATGATCTTGTTTCGAAATTTAATTGAGTTGTAAGAAACTGTTTTTCCTCCACTTTCTTCAAAATAAAGATAAGATAAAAAGCCCCACCAAAAGCAAGTCTTTTCATCCAACATTAGCAAATACTTACAAACTCAACAACTCAGATTTTCCCCCCCTTTTATTCCCCAAAAATATAATGGCGACTCTCTTTCCAAAAATCTGCTGATATCGGATTTATCAACAGTTCCATCTTTTCCCCCCGTTTGTCTATCCCCGGGGCAACAGTCCACAACAGTTGGCTCGGAAAACAGAAACAAAAGCAGCAGAAAAGCGCG
This sequence comes from Culex pipiens pallens, assembly GCF_016801865.2. Taxonomy (NCBI): domain Eukaryota; kingdom Metazoa; phylum Arthropoda; class Insecta; order Diptera; family Culicidae; genus Culex; species Culex pipiens. The sequence continues at coordinate 167,161,549 of NC_068939.1, read as the reverse complement.
GGAAAATCCCTGATTTATATCAACGCCGAAATTCTTACAGCTTCTTTTTGTCCACCGGTCGCGCAGCTTTCGAGGAAGTACTGTTGTGCGAAAATTTATTTTCCGACTAATTTAATTTCCTTGGAAAGGAAAATTCCGGCGAAAAAAAAAGTCTCCGGAAAAGCAGCTGTTTTTACTTCATCCTTCTTTGACTAATTATGCACAAATGCATTTTGTGTAAATTGGCGTTGTTTTAACGAAGGGATAAATGGTAGAAAAAAAAATGTTGCAATTCTCAAATCCTGCCGCTCAAAACAATATGAATAACATCATTCTGACAGTTGTTTCCAACAATGATGTAAATTTTCAGCTAATTTTGGGAACTCATCTCGCCAACTTAAATGAGACATGATGAAGAGTGATGCATGATGAAACACATCAATGAGCAATTCTCGGCCGATTTCATGTATCTTAAGACGAAATTTTCAAAACGATTTGGTGTCTTCGACAAGTTTGCAGGTATTGGTTAGGACTTTTCAGAAGAAAAAAAAACACTCTTAAAAAAAATCAATTAACATTTTATTAACATCGAATTCCCGGACGCTTCGAAACCCTTACACCTCTATGTGAGTATAAGTGAATGTCAAAACTGTGTTATTTGATGAATTCTAACATCAACTGTCATTTAAAGTTTGTTTGAACGCTGTAGTTAATGCCAAAACAATTATATATAAAATAAAATTATAAGTTTACCAAAAATGTGAAACATTTCACTTGAAATATTTCATAGGCGTCCGATGCACCGGGAAGGCAAAGCAGAAATTAATTGGTTTTGATTTCCTTAAATTCTACCAAATTTTTATATAAAACAAGCCTTACCCGACAAACTTCGTCTTGTCATTTTTTCGCCTCTTGACGTTTTTAGCTTGTTTGCTTATTCAGCCTCCTGTGATCAAAATTTGATTTTACGCAACTTTTCCCATACAAACTGCAGATCTTCCGGAATCGGTTCCAGAGTGGCCAAAGTTGTAACTCTTTAGCGTAAGAACCTTCCTTGGGCTTATACGAACCCAACGCAGCAAAGAGCGCTCCGATCCGACTTTCCGTTATCAACTGATGCGCGTTCGAACAAAACTGTCGAAATTTTTTATATATATAGAAGATATCGACTGTTTTGATGTTGACAGTTTATTTGAGACCTAACGAATGCCATTCACTTACATTTCCGTCCAAATTTCGAGCCAAACATTTCATTAGGGCACAAAACCAAAAACCGCCATTCGAGAAAATCGCTTGCAAAAAGTGGACAACTTGTTTCAATTCCTTTTTAAAAAAGAAGCTTGACTGATGGCATTTTTACTTATGATTCGATAAATTACATCATTATCCTCAACTCTGCTTTAATGCTTCTTAATTTTTGTTGATTTTCGCAATAAAAATCATAATTTTAAAAAATCTCGTTATTAGGCCCTTTTAGCATTCCAACTGCTGTTCATAATGGGCCCTTTCTAAATGCAATTTCGAAGAGAATTAAAAGGGCACTAAAGCGCTGTCACCGGATTGTTGTTTTGAATGATGTTTATGGGCCCTTTTGTTTAGTTAGAAATAATGAGGAATTCAGTGGAAATTTTGATAATTGGTGAAGTTTTGTGATTGAATGGTGTAGATAAGGTATGTAAAACATAAAAATTCTTCAAAAGTGTACTGAACAGCAGCCACGGGTCCGTATTAAGTAGTGTATTTCGATGAAGTTTTTTTTCTGCAGAAATGCTTCATGAAAAGCAAACCAAATTTTACTTTGAAGTGAATTAGTGTTAAGAATGTATGAAAAGTTCACTTTATAACACAAAAAGTTCCACAACTACGAAAAACTAACGAAAAACAAAAGGGCACATTTGAACTTTTATTTTGGGTTTGGAGTGAAAATTGTTATGTGCCCTTTTGTGTTTTTGATTTTTTCAATGGTAAATTGTTTGCTATCAATCTGATTCTTGGAGGGCATGTAGGGAGTGTACTAATGAATGGAATAGTGGAATAATCACGAATGTTTACGTTTTGGTTTTGTGCCCTAATGAAATGTTTGGCTCGATTTGTGCTGTTCATTAGCAAAATCGAGTGTCCGAAAATCGAAGCAAAAGTGTCCGGATGTCGAATCAGCTTTTATCAGTGTCCGTGATTCGAAGCATAACAAGCCATTTTAATTTTATAATTCAGATGAAAAACTGTTAGAAAAGACATATTTTGCATGCCCTCTCATAAAACTGACTGTTTATACTGTTTATACCTGATGATATTTCTACATTTCCATCTTGTTACATGATTATTTGCCAGCTATAACAAAAATGACGACGTTAAATTGTCGAGTTTGCGTGAATGATTAATCCGGCGAGCGAGTGAGTGAAGACAGTTACTGAGTGAGTAAGTGAGTTAGTTACTGAGTGTGGGAGAAAACAAGTTAGTGAGTTTTTTCTACTGAAGAGTCTTTCGGTTCCGGAAGTGTTACAATCAGTGAGTATGCAAGTGAATGAATGTGTGAGTTTGTGAGTTAGTGCTCGAGTAAGAGTGAGAGAGTGAGTGAATGAGTGGGAGTGTGATTGAGTGAGTGAATGGATCAGTCAGGCTGTGAGTGACTGACGTAAATAAGAGAGTGATTCAGTGAGTGAGTGAGTACGAGAGTAAGAGAGTGAGTGAGCGAGTGAGTGAGTGAGTGAGTATAAGAGTGAATGTATTTATCAATTTGTTTCACATGAAGATTTTTTCTAATCCGAAAGTTTTTCAGTAAATTAGTCAGCAAATCAGTAAGGCGTCATCCATAAAGTATGTCACGCTCTAGGGGGGGAGGGGGGGTCTGAGCAAGTGTGACATTGCGTGTTATAAGTATAGGAAAAGCGTGACAAAGGGGGGGAGGGGGGGGGGGGTAAATTTTGGCTGATTTTAGCGTGACGTACTTTATGGATGAAGCCTAAGTTAGTGTGTGAGTGAGTGAGTGAGTGAGTGAGTAATAAGTCTTTGTGTGTGTGTGTGTGTGTGTGTGTGTGTGTGTATGTGTGTGTGTGTGTGTGTGTGTGTGTGTGTGTGTGTGTGTGAGAGAGAGAGAGTTTTTGATGTGGTAAGATAGCAAGTGAGTAAGAGGGTAAAAGAGTGAGTGATTTATTGAGCCAGTGAGAGAGTGATCAGAGAAACAGTGAGTGAGTGACTTTGTGAAAAGTGTGAGAAAGTCAGGTAATTAATAAGTCATGAAATAAGTGTGTTTATTCAATTTGGTATTGATTTTTAGTATCTGTTTTTTAAACATGAGCTTTTCAACTGGAAATTTTGAAACTTAATTTTGTCAACTTTTTTTTTTAAATTGAAACTTGGTTGGTTTTCAAAAATTATTTATCATTATTTGGTTTTGTTCTCTAAGCCATTTTTATTATTTGAGCATTTGTTTAGGCCACTGAGGGAGGGGGGGGGGAGGGAGCAATACAATTTTTAAAAAAATATGAAAAATTGAATAACAAGCCATGGTTTTAATAACCAAATTAAAAAAGTGTGTTTAAACGATATAACACCAGTCCATTTTATTGCAATCATTTATCTTCAAAATATCAAAAAATTGACGAACGTTTTCTATCGCGAGAAAAAAACTTTTTGTGGTTCAACGGAATTCCACAAAAATTAAATTATTTTAAAACAAGCCAAAATATGCTAAATATGAACATCAACGCAGTAGAATACAGTTCAATTAATACTTTGAAAATCACTGAATTTAATTTTTTTATATTGCTTCTAATTTTTCGGCCCCAAATTAATGGAGGAGTGGGAGGAGTCACAAAACGATAAACTAAAGCATAACATATTTTTATTAATTAAATAATTGACATTTTAAAAATTTATGACAACAGCAAAACATTTAGTGAAACTTTGTGATTGCCCATTTTGGAAACGAAGCTTAAAGTTTGAAATTCAGATTCCTCTGATTTTTGTTTTGTTTTTAGTGGACATCAACTTCAATTCAATTTAATTTAACTTAAGAGTAAAAAAACGAAATGAAAATAAAATCACAACCTTCTTTGAAGGTCACAAGTCTTTGAAGGTGAGGAACAGGTTTTGAACTACACAATCAGACTTCAAGAGTAAAACATCCATTCTTTATTGAAGTTTTGGAGCTTTGGTGTCTTCAGAAGAGTTGTTGCAAATGGAAAGGAGCAACTTTTAGTTTGGTTGAAAATAAGGGTGGTTCACTATTAGGGTCATTTTAAAAATCTAACTTTTCAGGAATATTTTTGGGATATTTTTTTGTCTTCTAAAAAGTTGTTGGGTTTGCCAGGAGAATCCTGAAGGGCACGACAGGGACTAGGTTGTTAACAAAAGTGCTCTGCACTAAATTTTTTTTTTTTTTACTAAATTCGAAATTTTGAAGTGAAAATAATTGTGCAGAGGAAGAAATTAGTGTGAATTGGATAGCATTTCTTTTGTTGTGTACGGGAAAAGTGCAGTTATCAAAGAAAATCGCATTTCATGGAAGGAAAATAAATTAAAATTGTTGTGGAAGCTCCAAGTTTCAGTCGCCGTCAAAATCATTCGATTACAGCAGTACGTTATTTGATCGCTGCGGTACGCCTGTGTGGAATGGAACGATTCCTAAGGGTCAAACTGTCAAACCCGCAAGGCTAACTGCGATGTCACTGTATAAGTGTGAAAGGAGTGAAAAGTTTGTTGTTTACGTTCTCACAAAAGCTGTGAAAAAATAATTGGATGACAATAATTTATTCAAAATTGTGTAATTGTGAAAAATTGTACATTGAAGTGGAGAAGAAAATGCCTACGCGAAGGACGTGGCTGAATATCCGGCCCTAGATCGTGAAGCAGCAATGTGTTAAAATAATTCCAGCTACATTCGACTTCGCTGTTTGCCCCGAGCCCCATCAACATCGCACAGGAGGTGCTGGCGCAGATCGTACAAGGCAAATAAGGAAGAGCTATGGGAGAAAAGCTGATATTTGGTGAGATCAATCCAAAACAAACGAACAGAAAATAAACCTTGCTAAATACGCGCTGGACCTTTGTCATTTGACGAGGATTCGGAAGTTCTGAATAACGTTTGAATCAAATTGATGCAAACGTTCTTTAGGGCGGGGCTTGTCGGTTCAGCGGAGGTACCTCGCGCACGGCTAGCCTGCGTAGAAATGGGTCACCGAAGCTCGGCAGAGCTAACACCTTCCAAATGCCTATGCGAGTTATTTGTATGTATAGAATATAAATCTAAAATACATGGAAACAACTCAATTTGTAAGAAGCGACCGCGTGGTCCCGTTTGGTTGGTTGCACACACACACGCACACACACTAAAAAGTTGTTGGGTTTGCCAATCCAAGCAACTTTGCCGAAGACACCAAATTTTTTATCTCGTAATCTACGCCTTCTACGACCAAATTTATAGAAAGCATCTGAACAAACCTTCAAAAATCAGTTTTTTGAACGTGGCAATTCATGATATTCGAGGCACTTTTAGAGCTCTAAAAAACACACATTTTTATTTTTTTGACAGGTCAATTTGGACTCAACCAAAGTAACAGCCATTTGAAGGTAAAAAAGATGCAAATTTTAAGCACCAGGTTGCATTTTCTTTAAACTCGAGATATCTTCATTTGAAAAAGTCTAATTTTCAAGGGAAAACCACATGGGACCACCCTAACAAAATTCAAAAAAATTCCAAATATATGTTTTTCTATGTAATTTTGCTCGCTGAATCTGAATCTGCCCTCAGAATTGACCCAAATTGCCGAAAAATCGATTTTTGTTCATATTTTGGGTTTCCATGTAAAATTATCATTTAAACCCAAAATATGACCAAAAATCGATTTTTTGACTATTTGGGTCAGTTCTGAGGGCAGATTCAGATTCAGCTAGCGAAATTACATAGAAAAACATATATTTGGTAAAATTTTTCGAATTTCGTTAGGGTGGTTGTGACTACGATTTTTGTAATACGCGAGACACACACTGCTTAATCAGAATGTGTTTAAAGCCCAAGAAGCTCTATTTATTTAATAACGCAAAAAAAAATACTAAAAACAATTATGTATGCTTCATAGTTTATTCTTATTGTGTTAATTTAAAGTTTTTTCTTTTAAAATTAAAATGTCTGGCTATTTTTTGTTCTTTGACTTGTTGTGTGACAAAAACTTAAAATAAAATTTCCATTGGCTTAGTAAAAAAAAACTCTGTAACTTGTACAGAAACTCATGCTACATTTTCTTGACAATAAATCGCCTTCCTTCCCGCAACGTTCCAGTGGAATTCCTCACACGTGGCCACCACACCGGTGCCATTAGATGTCTTGCATATTTCAGCAGCCGTTTACGCTACCTTAAAAAAGTGAACATTTTCGCGTTAAACATTTACCAAGAGAGGGGGGAGGCGAAAAAAAAACACCCTCCAACCTAATGACTCAACGATGGAAATTTTATTCGTCTTTGACCGTTAAACTGGGAGACCACTTTAGAATTTTATCATCTTCTGACATTCGCCAACGCTTTGACGCGCGCAAAAAAGGAGTAATTTTAATGTCAACCTTCCCCTCGGCGGTGACGATCTGATGGAAAGTTAAAACCCAGAAGGATGGCTCAATTTACGAGGAGCATTTCGTGGTGGTGGTGGTTGCAATTAATTTCTAACGATAGGCTAGAGACACGTTGGTGAAGGTGGTGGGTAAAGGAATAAAAAGATTTTTAGAAAGAAAACATTTTTCGATGGTCGTTTAAATTTTGAACTTGATGAAAAGTTTGAACACTAAAATGTTTTTAAATAATTGTATTCCAATATTTCTCAAACGAATTCAATTAACTGAAAGCACGATTAACTGCACTGGCACAATAAATCTGGAAAACTCGTTTCTAATGGTGCTAAGTGAATCCATCGGTAGATTGGTTCCATTTTCCAGCTGACTTACCGACTAAAGGTGTTGCATTCAATTGCTATCTCTTGTTCAAGTTGACCGTATTGTTGTCTTATATCAAATCATTAGTAATAATCAACGAAACAAAAATAAAAATTCTGAACCAGAATTCATGTTACTAAAATTGAGAAAACAAAAACTAATTAAAAAGAGACCACAATTCTAAAAGGAATTTCTTGAGACATTTTTGCTACTACTCTCAAAGCAGCAATCTTATCATTCTACTGCTGGGATGAATATTTATGATTCCCTGTGGGATCGGATGTCTGGCATCCAGATCGACTGCTGTGACTGCTTTACGCGGGATAATTACCATAATTTTCTCCTTCTGGGAGCTAGACTAACCAGCTCATCGATGGGAAGAAAGGAGCACTGGAGGTGAAAAATAGATTAATTGTAAATATTTATTCTTTTTAAATTATGCACTTTTAAATTAAAAAAGTGTAAATTTGTTTACAGGAAAGGCTCCCTACAACTGAAAAAAGTTATTTTATGAAACAAGTTAAAGGATGGACACTATTTGTAAAATTAAAAAAAAAACAGTTTAGTAAAATATTTTAACATAACAATTGCTTGAACTCAAAAACGGTGCACTTTATCAAAAATTTTCGAAGTTACTTTTCGATTTAAAATATTTTGTGTGAGCATTTTCGATATTTTCCAAAAAAAACACAATTATTTTTTTTAAATCATTGCTTGGCCAAAAACAAAATGTCCGTCAACCCTATAACTAACAATACCGTAAGTGGGGGTGACATTGGGTCTGGGGGTTGAGATTGGGTCAAAGTGATTTTTACGGATTTTACCATTTCTCAGTTTCTTCTCAATGAATGTGAATTCTGTTTAAAGGGTTGTATGGGACATCTTAAGAAGACTTCGCTGAAAAAATCTCGTTCCTAGAACAAATCCTGTTATTTGGGCAGCTGTCTAAAGTTGAGGTACGTTTTTGGCCAAAAATGACCTCTCGAAAAATCATTTTTCTAATATTTTTGTTGGAATTGCTCGAAAACCACCCAAATGTTTGAAAATCTCTTCTTCGAACATTGTAGCATGTCAATACGATTCCCTCGAACAAGAAACACTGTTGGATGACTTGTTTTTACCATATCGTTGTATTTGAGCAGCATTTTAGTTTTAGTTTTCCTCAAAATCCACCATATTTTGGGAAATTATTATTAAACTATCTAAAAACAAATCTACGTTATTTTCGATGTTTTTTAAATTGTTTTTGTCAAGTTTTTGTTATCAAGAAATTACGAGAGGTGTATCGTTTTTTGATCTATAGTCACCCCCACTGACGGTATATTTTTTGATAATATTTAAAGTAAATTTTAAAGTGGATATCCAAAAAAACCGTATTTGTTCGAATGTACTCAAATTTTCATAATTTGCAAATAGTTATCAAACAAAGCTAAATTTGTTAATGAATTTTCACCAAAAAATATCTGAAATTTTCACAAAATACCGTATTTTTTCGATAGTACAGCAATTTTCATAATTTGCCATATGGGTATTAAACGGAGTGAAATTTCAAATGCATTTTCACTTTGTTAGAGTTTATTTGTAAAATACTCAAATATTCATCAATTCTGAACTTTTTCAAAGTTCTAAAATATTCATATTTTTAGATCATTTTCAAAATTCTGCATGCATTTTCATTTTATTCGATTTGTTTGATAAAATACTTAAATTTCCACAAAATACCATATTTTTTCAAAACTACTCAAATTTTAATTTTCATAATTTGCCATATGAGTTAAACGAAGTAAAATTGTAAATGTATTTTCACTTTGTTATTTATTTTTTTCGAAAAAACTCAAATTTTTAATATTTGCAAAATGGGTATCAAACGAATTAAAATAAAGGGTGAATTTTCACTTTATTAGAGTTTTTTTTGCATTATGCTAAAATATTTATTAACTACCGTAATTTTTCGAAAAAAATAATCTAATATTTAATATTTGCATAATGGGTATCAAACAAAAATACTAAAAATTGTTTGAAACACTAGTTTTTGTTCGAAATTATTTTTTTATTTTTATTTTTTCATAATTTGGTTAGCAAACGAAGTAAATTTTTATTAATTTTCATTCTGTTACAGTTTTGTTTGCTTTTTTTTCTCAAAAATTGTAATTTTTTTTTCAAAATACTATATTTTTCATTACAATATAGTATTTTGAGTATTTTTTTTTTGGAAATATCGAATATTTGCAAATAATTGCATATTGCAAATTAGGAAAATTTTAGTGCATTCACAAAATCTTGCTTAAGGCCGCTGAAAGTTTTTTTCAAAGTTCATGTCGCCAATAGCGGATTCATTTTTTGAAAAAAGAAATTTTATGAGATAATTTTTGTTCTATTAAATTATGAACAAATCAATTTTCGGTATGTTTTTTTTTTTTACTTTTATGGAAGTACCGTAACCGGGGTGGCTTTGATAGGATTTCAATTTGTTTTTGGAATATTTTCCAACAGGTAAGATTATTTTTTTGAAAACATGTACTGGAGTAGGCCACACAAAGTCCATGCACTATTTTGGTAAACATTTTTTTTTTCAATAGTGTTTAGAAAAAAAAGTTACGTTAAAAATTCTTAGTTTAAATTCCGGGGTGACTTTGATAGTCATATTTTTTCATGTTAAAATCATAGTTAAGAAGTTCAAAATTTATTTGTACGTTAAATGTACCATCACTAAAGTAGCTGATATAGTTTTTAAGAAAAAAATCAATATTTATATTTAGTTATAAGCTTTTTAACAAAAAACATATAAATTTTAGGTAAAATTGTTGAAAAGTCGGAATTTTGTCTGAAATTTGTTAAAACTAGTTTTGTTTGTAAAATTATCGATTTATATTGCATTTTATACTGAATTCGAAGTACAAATCACAAGTTTTCACATTTTAAATGAAATTTGTTCAACTGAAATTGCCTATTAATTGGTTTTTTTTTATATTGTGTTTCAAAAACACATATTATTTTCTATTTACAAATTTATTTAACCTTCTACTAGTGAAAAATTGTCCAAAGAATCCGAAAATGCATTCCGTTTTCCGATTCAAAATCATGTTCATTGAGAAAATCATGACACTTAGAGAAGTTTAAAATAATGACTTTCATCAGCACGTTCTTAACTATAGTTAACTTACCTTTTTAAACTTTTCAAAGTTTTATAAAAAGTTCTTTTTGATGTACTTTGAACACTTCTCTACCACGGTCAGTATGATTCTAAACAATTCCGTACGTTTTTTAATTGTACTCTTCATTTTGCGGAAAAATCGCAAACCTATCAAAGTCACCCCGTTTAACGGTTAATATGTCATAATGACGACAACGAAAAGAAGACTTATAAAATTTGTGAATCATCTTGAATTGTTCATTAGTTCTCGTGAAGTTTTAAAGTGCAATTTACGATATTGTAAATAAAAACAATTAATTTATTCGGCAAACCCAAAAAATTACTCCAATTTCTGAAACTTCGTGTTTTCCAGTCAAATTCAGCGCCTTCCAGGGTGCGTATCTTGCCCATCCGGAAGGGTTACGGGCGAACCCGAAACCTGTTCATTAATTATTCATTACCTTAATTAACGTAATGCCAAACAGTCATACATGATCGCACAAGTCGCTCGACACGGATACTATTTGTCTGGTGGGTGGGCGCGAATGCTACACTGAGTGTTGTGTTGTGGGTGGGTTGTAATGCCACATCTACCCGGAGAACAAACCGCAACGCGAAACTTAATGAGATTCCGGTGACATACAGCGCTGCGAATCACACGTTGAGATCCGTCCACAGGGACTGACTGGAATTTCCTGGCAATTGCACGTGCCCAAGTTAATGTGATGAAATTGTTGTTGATTTCAGGAGCACACTTGACTTGATGTATTTTGAATTTGGTAAATCACAAACAAAGATATCGAATAATATTGTGCAAAATCCAAAATTGAATCCATAAATTGTAGCCAAACTGTCGAATCCATCATACACGTACGTGATGCGTGAGAGAGAGTGTGTGGTAAATAACTGCCCCGGGGAGTTAATAAATTTTGGTTTCTCATCCCTAATGCCCAACCATAGCTGATTGCAGCATGGTGATTCTGGGGCTAGGGCGAAATTTCAATCTCATCATCATTCCACGAAACCACTGCGAGACATTATTGCCTCCAGTAGGGTGGATTGACGGGTGCACGTAAGCTTGTATTTATTGCTCATCGTGCATAGTATTAGTACATACGTCTTTGGGTTATGAAGTGTGTAGAAATATGTAGTGTTTTTATTAGAAAAAATATTTAATTTGTACAATTTTAAGAAGTTTCATATTCTTACTGCTTTGTGTTTATTTTCTTTTAAATGCACTTAAACATTAGGGTGCCCAGAAAAAATGACCCCCTGCTCCACAAGCGGAAAACGGTTTTATGGGTTATTTTAAGCATCTGCGAAATTGGAAAAGGTTAACCCATTGATACTCGAACCTAAAGTTGGTGAAAAAAATGTTTTCCATACAAAATTGACTGTTTTTAATCGCTAATAACTTTTCAGGATCGAGTTTTACAGCTTTGTAATGTTCTACAAAGTTGTAGAACATTATATTTCCAATAAGAATCTCACTTTTGAAAAGATTTGGATGAAAGTAGCGACCCCTTCAGACAAAGCCGTAAGAAAATTGGGTTTTTCATACATTTTTCCGATTTTTCCCATACAAACTTCTCCCTCGAGTATCAATGGTTAAATGTTGACCGATTTTGCTCATATTTGGCTCAGCATCCTGAAATAGCTCAAGGAACAATAGCTGATTATTGTGGAGCGAGGTTTTGAAAAAAAGTCCCATATTCTGGGCACCCTATTAAACATACAAATCTTTATTATGCCATTACTGTTTTCAGATTTTAAAATTTATCTGATTTTTCTTATTTCTATTTCTTTCTGAATTGGATCGTATTTCAGATTTTTTAGATTTTTCAGATTTTTCAGATTTTTCAGATTTTTCAGATTTTTAAGATTTTCAGATTTTTCAGATTTTTCTGATTTTTCTGATTTTTCAGATTTTTCAGATTTTTCAGATTTTTCAGATTTTTCAGATTTTTCAGATTTTTCAGATTTTTCAGATTTTTCAGATTTTTCAGATTTTTCAGATTTTTCAGATTTTTCAGATTTTTCAGATTTTTCAGATTTTTCAGATTTTTCAAATTTTTCAGATTTTTCAGATTTTTTAAATTTTTTCAGATTTTTCAAATTTTTCAGATTTTTCAGATTTTTTAGATTTTTCAGATTTTTCAGATTTTTCAGATTTTTCAGATTTTTCAGATTTTTCAGATTTTTCAGATTTTTCAGATTTTTCAGATTTTTCAGATTTTTCAGATTTTTCAGATTTTTCAGATTTTTCAGATTTTTCAGATTTTTCAGATTTTTCAGATTTTTCAGATTTTTCAGATTTTTCCGATTTTTCCGATTTTTCCGATTTTTCCGATTTTTCCGATTTTTCAGATTTTTCAGATTTTTCAGATTTTTCAGATTTTTCAGATTTTTCAGATTTTTCAGATTTTTCAGATTTTTCAGATTTTTCAGATTTTTTTCAGATTTTTCAGATTTTTCAGATTTTTCAGATTTTTTAGATTTTTCCGATTTTTCAGATTTTTCAGATTTTTCAGATTTTTCAGATTTTTCAGATTTTTCAGATTTTTCAGATTTTTCAGATTTTTCAGATTTTTCAGATTTTTCAGATTTTTCAGATTTTTCAGATTTTTCAGATTTTTCAGATTTTTCAGATTTTTCAGATTTTTCAGATTTTTCAGATTTTTCAGATTTTTCCGATTTTTCAGATTTTTCAGATTTTTCAGATTTTTAAGATTTTCAGATTTTTCAGATTTTTCAGATTTTTCAGATTTTTCAGATTTTTCAGATTTTTCAGATTTTTCAGATTTTTCAGATTTTTCAGATTTTTCAGATTTTTCAGATTTTTCAGAATTTTCAGATTTTTCAGATTTTTCAGATTTTTCAGATTTTTCAGATTTTTCAGATTTTTCAGATTTTTCAGATTTTTCAGATTTTTCAGATTTTTCCGATTTTTCAGATTTTCAGATTTTTCAGATTTTTTAGATTATTCAGATTTTTCAGATTTTTCAGATTTTTCAGATTTTTCAGATTTTTCAGATTTTTCAGATTTTTCAGATTTTTCAGATTTTTCAGATTTTTCAGATTTTTCAGATTTTTCAGATTTTTCAGATTTTTCAGATCTTTTAGATTTTTCAGATTTTTTAGATTTTTCAGATTTTTCAGATTTTTCAGATTTTTTTTTAACTTTTTTGACATTTTTGACATTTTTGACTTTTTTTTACTTTTTTGACTTTTTTGACTTTTTTTACTTTTTTGACTTTTTTTGACTTTTTTTTTACTTTTTTGACTTTTTTTACTTTTTTGACTTTTTTGACTTTTTTTACTTTTTTGACTTTTTTTGACTTTTTTTTTACTTTTTTGACTTTTTTGACTTTTTTGACTTTTTTGACTTTTTTGACTTTTTTGACTTTTTTGACTTTTTTGACTTTTTTGACTTTTTTGACTTTTTTGACTTTTTTGACTTTTTTGACTTTTTTGACTTTTTTGACTTTTTTGACTTTTTTGACTTTTTTGACTTTTTTGACTTTTTTGACTTTTTTGACTTTTTTGACTTTTTTGACTTTTTTGACTTTTTTGACTTTTTTGACTTTTTTGACTTTTTTGACTTTTTTGACTTTTTTGACTTTTTTGACTTTTTTGACTTTTTTGACTTTTTTGACTTTTTTGACTTTTTTGACTTTTTTGACTTTTTTGACTTTTTTACTTATTTTACTTTTTCTGTCTTTTCTGTCTTTTCTGTCTTTTTTGACTTTTTTGACTTTTTTGACTTTTTTTACTTTTTTTACTTTTTTGATTTTTTTGACTTTTTTTGACTTTTTTAACTTTTTTGACTTTTTTGACTTTTTGACTTTTTTGACTTTTTTGACTTTTTTTACTTTTTTGACTTTTTTACTTATTTTACTTTTTCTGTCTTTTCTGTCTTTTCTGTCTTTTTTGACTTTTTTGACTTTTTTGACTTTTTTGACTTTTTTGACTTTTTTTACTTTTTTGATTTTTTTGACTTTTTTTGACTTTTTTAACTTTTTTGACTTTTTTGACTTTTTGACTTTTTTGACTTTTTTGACTTTTTTGACTTTTTTGACTTTTTTGACTTTTTTGACTTTTTTGACTTTTTTGACTTTTTTGACTTTTTTGACTTTTTTTGACTTTTTTTAAACTTTTTTGACTTTTTTGACTTTTTTGACTTTTTTGACTTTTTTGACTTTTTTGACTTTTTTGACTTTTTTGACTTTTTTGACTTTTTTGACTTTTTTGACTTTTTTGACTTTTTTGACTTTTTTGACTTTTTTTGACTTTTTTAACTTTTTTGACTTTTTTGACTTTTTGACTTTTTTGACTTTTTTGACTTTTTTGACTTTTTTGACTTTTTGGACTTTTTTGACTTTTTTGACTTTTTTGACTTTTTTGACTTTTTTGACTTTTTTGACTTTTTTGACTTTTTTGACTTTTTTGACTTTTTTGACTTTTTTACTTATTTTACTTTTTCTGTCTTTTCTGTCTTTTCTGTCTTTTTTGACTTTTTTGACTTTTTTGACTTTTTTGACTTTTTTTACTTTTTTGATTTTTTTGACTTTTTGACTTTTTTACTTATTTTACTTTTTCTGTCTTTTCTGTCTTTTCTGTCTTTTCTGTCTTTTCTGTCTTTTCTGTCTTTTCTGTCTTTTCTGTCTTTTCTGTCTTTTCTGGCTTTTCTGTCTTTTCTGTCTTTTCTGTCTTTTCTGTTTTTGCTGTCTTTTCTGTCTTTTGTACAACGCTCCTTAATCCACAATGTTTTTAACCCTCGATAAAATCATCTTCTTTCCCCACAAGAAAACCAAATTTATTTCTTTTCCAAACAGTTTTCCCCCTGCTGAAAATAGGTAAACTTTCCGCAACAAGCTTGCTGCACACCATTATCGTGTACTAAGGGGGAAAAACTCGTTTCTTGTGGCACGATTTTCGAATGCAATTTCGCAAAGTTTTCCACGTGGTGTGTTTTCTTTTTTTCTTTTTTTGCACCCCCACTAATAAGACGTCCGCACGGTTGAACGATGCTGACGACGACGAACTGGTGGCAAGTTTTGCGCGCCAAAAGTTGCACTTTGCGCGTGGCTGAATTTGAAATTTGTATGCAACAATTTTGGAGGATGGTTGGCCGGGTGTTTTCCAGACGAGGAAATAAATTCAGGTGTTATGGAAGCTTATTGAGGACATTAAACAAATTTTATGATGGTGAAGTTTGGAAGTAAGTTTTAACAGCTTTTAAGTGCAGTTTGCTGCTTCAAAATGTGTCTTTAAAAACTTTAATAAAAATACAAAATTCTGATAAAGGCTAGCAAAATGGAAAACACTTTCCAAAAATTAATCACCACTTCGGGCCGGTCGCCGTCAACGATGGTGGGAAAGCTGGAAACTTTTATTTGTCCCGATTTCTTACACTACTTTCCACTAAGAAGATTGGGAAAAACAAAGAACACCGGGAAGACAGTGCCGGAACGTTGGCGCCAATGGTTCCGTTTTCCCTTTTCCCCGAATGGTGGAAGAAGTCAACTGAACCGAAACCTGCGCGGAAAATAAGAGGGAAAAATAGAAAAGAATAGAGAGCTTTTACAAAGAAACCATTACGGTGTGTTTGCCGCGCAGAAATCAGCGTAAATTGACCAACTTGAAAGTTTTACCCCGAGTACAAAGTGTGGCTGTCCTGGCAGTGTGCGGAAATTTTTATCCCGTGGAAAAGTGCTGACAATTTCCAGTTTTCACCCTCTGTCCCGTGGGCAGCTCCGGGAATTGTTTTAGTGCTGGGAAATTGATTTCCACTTTCGCTGGAGCCAAACTGCTTTCTGTCCCAGAGTGATGAAGTGTAAACGGTCAATTTAAACTTTTCGTTTTCCAACTCAATCAGCTTCGGGTAGTCGTAGTCGTAGTTGGCGTTGTGCATTGGGACAGATGAGACAGATACAGAGACTGAGAGAGAGAGAGAGAAAAAGTTGGCCACTGAATGTTGGGTTGGGATTTCATCGTAGTTTCGATTGGCACTTTGGAGCAGTTTCAGTAATTGTTATAGCAATTGAAATTGAATTGGAAAACTGTAGTTTCAGTAGCATTTTCAAGAGTAAACACGGAATTTGGTCCCTCTGCGGGTGTTCGGGGTTGTTTGATCATTTCTTTTTTATTCGAATTTATTATTTAATTTATTTTGTAGTAACAAAAACTAGAATTAGGAAATAAACAAATAATTTCGATTCTACAAAACCAACAAACAAAAAAAAACAAAAAACAAAAAAAAAACTCAGGTTGGTCAATTTAATCTGATATCTGCGCAACAAACACACCGTAAGGGTTTCTTTGTAAAAGCTCTTTTCTCTTTACCTTTTCCCTCTTATTTTCCGCACAGGTTTCGGTTCATTTGACCTCAGTTTGGACATTATTGACATTATTGACATTTTTTACATTTTTGACATTTTTGATATTTTTGACATTTTCAACATTTTCGACATTTTTGACATTTTTGACATTTTTGACATTTTTGACATTTTTGACATTTTTGACATTATTGACATTTTTGACATTTTTGACATTTTTGACATTTTTGACATTTTTGACATTTTTGACATTTTTGACATTTTTGACATTTTTGACATTTTTGACATTTTTGACATTTTTGACATTTTTGACATTTTTGACATTTTTGACATTTTTGACATTTTTGACATTTTTGACATTTTTGACATTTTTGACATTTTCAACATTTTCGACATTTTTGACATTGGAGCAACTCTCTACGAAATCGGCCGATTTTGACCATTTTTATTTTTTGTATTTTTTGATTTGACTCAAACTTTGTGGGGGCCTTCCCTATGACCAAAAAAGCTATTTTGCGTCATTGGTTCACCCATACAAGTCTCCATACAATTTTGGCTGCTGTCCATACAAAAATGGGATGTAAACATTCAAACAGCTGTAACTTTTGAGTGAATTTTCTGATCAATTTGGTGTCTTCGGCAAAGTTGTAGGTATTGTTGAGGACTTTTGAGAAAAAAAAGGTACACGGGAAAAAAATTTGCAGATTTTTTTATCAACTTTTTTTCCACTAAAACTCAATTTCCCAAAATACGTATTTTTCGATTTTCGAGATTTTTTGATATGTTTTAGGGGACAACAATCCGCAACTTTTGAGCTATAGAGAAACATGGTCAAAAAATCTGCCGCCGAGTTATGATTTTTTGAAAATACAGTGATTTTTGGAAAAAAATCGAAGTTTCATGCAAAAACAAGCTTGACATTATTTTTTAATGCAAAATTGAATTTGCAATCGAAAAAAACTTTACAGAATTTTTGACAAAGGGCTCCGTTTTCAAGATATAGCCACCGAAAGTTTGATTTTTGCGAAATATTAGCAATTTTTCAATTTTTAAAAATAGTGACCAAACATTGAATATTACGCCCATTTAAAATGCTAGTCATGATTTAAAAAATTTCAAAATATTTTTTTTCAAAAAGATCGGAAAATTTCACGAATTTTTTATGCATTAACATCGAAAATCGGACCATTAATTGCTGAGATATGGTCATTAGCAAATGGTGGGTTGTTTTGGTGAGATTAAGAAAACATCAATTTTCGTGTTTCTTTTTCTTAAAGCGTCTCTATCTCAGCAACCCGAGGTCCAATCTTCAATGTCTCTTAGACAATTTTATAGCAAATTTTCTGAACTTTTTAAAATATTTTTATTTTTAGAAATCGTCACTCTTGGTCACTATTTTTAAAAATTGAAAAACTGCAAATATTTCGCTAAAATCAAACTTTCGGTGGCTATATCTTGAAAACGGAGCCCTTTATCAAAAAATATGTAAAGTACTTTTCGATTGCAAATTCAATTTTACATTAAAAAATAATGTCAAACTTGTTTTTGCATGAAACTTCGATTTTTTCCAAAAATCACTATTTTTTCAAAAAATCATAACTCGGCGGCAGATTTTTTGACCATTTTTCTCTATAGCTCAAAAGTTGCGGATTTTTGTTGCAGGGCTATCAAAAAATCTCGAAAATCAAAAAAAATAAAATATTTTTTTTTTCCGTGTACCTATTTTTTTCTCAAAGTCCTCAACAATACCTACAACTTTGCCGAAGACACCAAATTGATCAGAAAATTCACTCAAAGGTTACAGCTGTTTGAATATTTACATACCATTTTTGTATGGACAGCAGCCAAAATTGTATGGAGACTTGTATGGGTGAACCAATGACACAAAACAGCTTATTTGGTCATAGGGAAGGCCCCCACAAAGTTTAAGTCAAATAAAAAAATACAAATAAAATCCATTTCCGGTTTTGGTAGAGAATTGCTCATTGTGTGTTTGCGGTTGTTTGATAGTTTTTTTTTTCAATTGGAATTTAACATTTGATTTATTTAATAATTTAAAAAACAAAAAACAAAAAACAAAAAATAAAAAACAAAAAACAAAAAAAAAACATATGGGTTATTCCATCGGAAGCGGAACAGCATTTGAAAATTACCCTCTCCGATCCTGCTCAAATTTTGCAGGGCTGTTGATACTATCAAAACATGCAAGAATCCCGAATTTCGTCCAAATCGGACCACCCCCTCAATTTTGGTACCTCCCCAAAAAATCGACTTTTTGGCGATTTTTGAGCGAAACCCCTATTTTCAAACGGCGATAGCTCAGGAACCACAAATCTTAGAAGGTCGGTCTTAGACTCAATTTTGAAGGAAATCCGTAGAATCCATTTACGTGATCAAAATTTCGATTAAGATGTTTTTTTCTACCTTTATTGCGCAATGGAAAACTTTAAATGGCCGTATCTCAAAACAGCCCTATTTATTTTTTAAATTTGACCTCGCCATCGCATTTCCCTGCCAATTTTACATAAGAATCACTTATTGCCAGAAAGGAATATGTTTCGTTCCAGAGATATCGAATTTTAAAGTTTTGAGTTTTTGAGATTACCTAAATCAGCTTCATTCGCCGCATCTGCTAGAAGCATACAGGCGCGCTGATCAATAACTGCTACCTGGTTATTTATTGAAATAAGATTTCATCACAAATAATCATCAGCAAATTAGACAAAAATTGAATGAGCAACATTGTTAAAATGGAGTATAATCGTGAATATTTATTTGATTAAAAAAATAAATAAAAATATTTGTACCTATACGGTGCACGGCATGGCGGAAGCAAAATGTTATAAATTGAGAACACCCATGGAAGATTTATACGTAGAAAGTTGTGTTTCACCTTCCTGATTTAGAATATGTTCGATTAAAAATATTCTATTTTGTTGAAAACTGCGTTTTACAGAAAATGAATGTGTACGGTGAATTTCTGTGGGGCAAGGCAGGGTAAGAACGATACTCAGTACAGGGCAGAATTTATTTTCGGCGGATCTAGCAAGGAATAATTACAATTATTGTAATTGATCTTATAACTAACATTGAAAAGAAGTTATGAATTAAAATTAATATAACTTGTTTATAGGTTTTATTCTCGTGAAAAACGATAACAAGGAGTAGGAGGAAGATTTTTGGAAAGTATGAAAGAGATAAATGTTAAAAATCACAACATTTATTTACTGCGAAGCAACTAATTCCCAAAATTTATTTGAAATGATTTCGAACTCTTTGAACTTTTTTTTTTTGCTTTTCAATCATTTCGAATTCTTGGAACACAATACGCCCAACGTATAAGAAGTATTTTTTTTTTTGAATTGAATTGGAATTGGCTTGAACTAAATCATCTTTTAATTAGATGGAGCTGGTTCACAGTATAAATATCGGTTTTATATGATCAATCTTTCAAAGCATAAAGCTGAATTTGGGGGATTGCTGAATGGAACTATTTCTTTACCGTCCATGACAGAGGCCTCGGGGGTACTCTGAAACGGTTAGCAAACACCAACAGATTTGTACGATTGGGCACAAATAAGTTGTATAATCTTGATGTAGTATTTTTCTCAAAAACAGAGTGTACCCAAGAAAGGAATGCGTTCAACGAAAGATACAAAGCAGCGGTAACAATTCCATTCCATTCCATCCACAAATCCATTCTGCCATGCCAGTCAATGATAGAAAATTATTTCAACTGCTACAGCCAGCTCTAATACG
Organism: Culex pipiens pallens; assembly: GCF_016801865.2. Taxonomy (NCBI): domain Eukaryota; kingdom Metazoa; phylum Arthropoda; class Insecta; order Diptera; family Culicidae; genus Culex; species Culex pipiens. The sequence goes on along the minus strand of NC_068939.1, from coordinate 167,141,415 downwards.
GTTCTATTACAATAAGATCAATTCAGGAAAAAGAGTGCATTAAAAATTAGCCAGTAAATATTCCTTAATAAAACATAGATTAATGTATGAGTTATTTTAAAATTGTGTAAAATAATAAAATAAATAAATAATCTCCCAGAACAGAACACCAGGTAGTAAATATTTATCAGTGCGCCAGTGTGCTTCTAGTAGATGCGGCGAATGAAGCTGATTTAGGTAATCTCAAAAACTCAAAACTTTAAAATTCGATATCTCTGGAACGAAACATATTCCTTTCTGGCAATAAGTGATTCTTATGTAAAATTGGCAGGGGAATGCGATGGTGAGGTCAAATTTAAAAAATAAATAGGGCTGTTTTGAGATACGGCCATTTAAAGTTTTCAATTGCGCAATACAGGTAGAAAAAACATCTTAATCGAAATTTTGATCACGGAAATGGATTCTACGTCCAATTTCCTTCAAAATTGAGTCTAAGACCGACCTTCTAAGATTTGTGGTTCCTGAGCTATCGCCGTTTGAAAATAGGGGTTTCGCTCAAAAATCGCCAAAAAGTCGATTTTTTGGGGAGGTACCAAAATTGAGGGGGTGGTCCGATTTGGACGAAATTCGGGATTCTTGCATGTTTTGATAGTATCGATAGCCCTGCAAAATTTGAGCAGGATCGGAGAGGGTAATTTTCAAATTTGTATTTTTTCTTGCACACTTCAGGTGGAATGACCCATATGCCAATGTTTTTCTTTTACTACTGTCATAATTTTAATTTTAAGATATGTATTGTTACCAACTTTGTGGGATGCCTCTCAAAATCATGCGGAAACTTATAGGAGCAAGAAATAAAAGTGCAATGGAATTTCAAACCCAAGATTTTGATCCAACTTTGATGACCTTTCATTGAATTTCTCACCCAACCACAAGGCAATGAATCAACAGCCACCAAATTCCCACACTATCAAAAATGGGAAATGGCCCACACACACATTCCGATGCGGTTGATTTATTCCAATTTCAATTCGGACCACCACCACCCTTCGGGAATCCATCCTCTCGGAAGTATTCCTCCCCCTCCGGTTCCAAAAACAAAACCGCAAAAACAAATCGTCCTAACCCCCTTAACCTTTCCTTACAAGCCCACTTTTCACCAGCACCACCAGCAAAAGAAACTCCAGTTTCGAGTTCGACAAGGGGCACCCCACATTAACCCTCGACTGTGTCTGGACGGCCAGAATTTAGAAGCGAGTTAGAGAGCAGTCCATTAGCACGTACAAACGGTTCCCGAGGAGCAGTAAATTTTACGAGCAGTCCCCCTCCCACCCCCACCCTGCTCAGAAATGTAGGGGCAGGGGGGGCAGAATGGACCAGGGGGGCAGAATGGGCCACCCTTGGTTTTGGGCTTTAGAATCGATTTAGACCAACTGTAAGGCAAGGGTCTTATAAAGGACTTTAAATAACATCACCACACCGAAAACGACGTTTGAATTCATTGTATTTTTCGAATTATAAGCAAAAATGTAAATTTATTGTTAAAACCACGCAAATGTTGTTTATTTCGAGGTTCTAAAATAAGCTTTCTCGAAAGTTAGATTGTTTGAAAAAGTTTGTTCAATGTTTATAATGTTACCAGGAGCTATTACGAAGGTAATCAAACAACAAAGGAACCTTCGAATCATTTAGAGGCTTGGTGGTGGAAGTGTTAAATAAAAAACCACTTGGGGGCAGAATGGACCACCCTTTTCCTACCTTATAAAAACAATCAAATGTTATGAAATTTTGATTAAATGGATTATGTCGCTCCTGGTAGGTTCACAAATCACGTTTAATGCAACATTAGTTGATTTTTTAGTTGTTTTGATGCTTATTTGTAAAAATAGTGTATTATTTCAACATATTACAACTGTTTTCAAAAATGTTTGTTTTGGTAAGTGACTATTTTCATAAAAGTGGTCTTACTTCATGGAAACTATGTTAGAAAGGTCCCTTAAGTCATTTATTATCTCCCTTCAACGTTTTATTAGACAAAATGGCTTGTTTTCTAAGGTGGTCCATTCTGCCCCGCACCCTGGAAAAGAAGTCGAAAAACTTTTTTTTTAAATTGCATCAAAAATAGTTTTAAGGTGAAAATTTCATCAACCAAGTATACAACATTGAAGGGAACATCCCAAAGCATAAGCCTTCTACACTGAATTCAAACATTTGTAAGTTTTTCTATGGTTTTTGGTGCATTTTTCTTAGGCGGGCCATTCTGCCCCCCCTGCCATTACATCGAGTACTTTACTTTGTAAGTAAAGCTGGGTCGCCGCCGCTCTGTGTTTTTCTACCTCCAGTCGAGTTGGTTTCGTTCGACAGGATATTGAATTTCTTATCAGGACTCGATTAGGGACAACTTTTGGGCTCCCGGAGCAGGATGAAAGGTTTGGTTTCGGGGGGTGCAAATCCTTCCGGGAGTCTACCAGGGTTTTTTTGGGATGATGAATTTTTCTGAAGGGTTGTCCATTTCTAGGGGATTTATGATTAAAAACTGTCAAAACAGTGATAATGAAAAAAGATACAGGTAGTATGTTGCACATGACCAATATGACAAAGAACTTTGCACAACGCTCTTAACATTTAGCTTTATTATTAAATCATTATTTTTTCAAGTCCAACAGACATTATCAGGATTTTCCTGTTTTGCCAATTGAGTACAATTATTAATTTTCAGGTTCAGAATAAAAAAAAAAGTTTAATAATCACACTGCAAAACTTGTATGGATAGGAGATATTCCTAAGTCGGGAAAGCCCTCATGCTGAAAGTGCCAGCCACTCCAGATTAAAGCCTATTCTGTAAGAATGTCAATTTTGATGTGCAGTACATCGGGTCTGAATGAGTTAAAGTGTTTTCACGGCTTTTTTTTAATTTCTCAGACCAAATTCATAAACTTTTAACTAGAACAAACCCTGCAATAAAATAATATAAAAATTGCAATGGTGTGAAAACATTCTAGAATTTATATCTAAAGAAAGAATTTTCTTATCAATTCCGTGTCTTTCGCAAAGTTGTAGGTCTAGGACTTTTCAGAAAAAAAAGGACACGGAGAGAAATAATTCTCGGTTTTTTTTATTTGACATTGTAACCTGAGAGTCGAATTCCAAAAATGAGGGTTTTTTATATTTAAAAATTATTTGCTACTATTATTGCGAAAAATCAAAAAATTCAAATGCAAAAACTAGCAATCGAAAATGACTAGGGCGTCCAATTTTCCTGGGTTTTGAGTTTCCCGGGAAACGGGAAAAATATTTTTCATATCCCGGGAATTCCCGGGATCCCGCGAAATTTTTTTAAGGGTCATAAAATCGTAGTTTTCATTTTATTTGTTAAGTTTTTAAGCTTAAAATCATATATTTAGCTCAATTCTAATAATTTGTTATTATCTACACTTCAATCTAAACAAGGATAGCAGTTTGTAGAAAGCTTGAAAGAGTTTTTGTTCTTTGTTGTGCTTTGAATGCACCACAATTTCTAATGGAATGTGATTCACATTAAATATGTCTCTCATAATTTTTTTTATGTGACATAACTAGAAAAGCTATAACAATTTCATGGAAAAATTCTAGAAAACAAAAATCGACAACATATAAAATCAACGTAAAATTTTCAATAAGTTTATACTTTCATGTTTTATATAAAAAATTACAGATATTTTACAAATTATTAAGTCACTATCGCAAACTGAAGATTTTAGAGCAATACATTTGGAATTCGGTGTACTAATTTTTATGTTCTGTTTCAGTTTTAACCAAAATCAATAAAAAAATACAAAACATTTCGCAAAAAAATGGCTTTATCATTTGATTTGATACATTTGTCTTAAAAATAAATAAATAAACATGATATTATTTTTTAAATTTAATATCACAAATAAACGTAAATAATACTTGGTCTTTTCAAAAATTAATAAAATTAATTAGAAAACTTTGAAAGCGCTAGGCATTTTGCGGATCTGTAAACTAAAATTATAAGCCAAATGTTCATCTATTTCCGCAACAAAATCGGATTTTCCAGACCAAAATTTGATTTTCTTTTAAATTTCGGGAATTCCCGGGACAAAATATGAAAAATCCCGGGATTTGGGAATTCCCGATTTTGGAAAAATCCCGGGATTTTTGTTCCGGGAATTCCCGGGATGGATGCACTAAAAATGACTTAATACTTTTTTAAATAAGGTGCACTGTTTCAAGTTTAAAGCCATCTTTATTTAACTTTTGAAAAAAATTGTATTTTTCATATTTAGGCATATTTCACGAAAAAAACGTTCTCAGGTAATATATATTTTCAAAAAGCTGAGACATATTTTTAAAGTCTGCCTGATATTTTAAATGATTTTTTGACACATCAACGATTCATAATATTTTCTTTTAAACTTTGTCCATCGACTCCTTATGTCCAAATAAGTCCAAAAAGTGCTTTGAAAACATTCGAAAATCCGTGTCTCGAGAAGGGTTTTCTAAACGATTTGGAATATTAAAAAATCACACCCCAACTTAAGAACTATGATTTATTTTAAAAGTGTTTTTGGAAAGTTTTTAAAAGGCACACAAAAAAATAAAAAAAGAACATTTTTTGATGTAAAATTGAATTTTCAATCGATCCTTGTAAAATTTTGATAAAGTGCACTGTTTTTGAGTTTTTTTTTTTTTTGGGTTTAAACAAAACAAAACTGTCTTTTTTTAGAGGTGCCCATCCCTGTCCATCTTTGTAAAAAATAAATTAGAATGGTTGAGATAATTTTTTTTTTGTTGTTTCTACCAAATTGACCCTCAATTTTTAATCGATGATATCTTGGAAACCATTGATCACAATGTCTATATTAAAAAGTGAAATTTTGTGTGAAATTTTCACAAATTTTGTAGAAAATATTTCAAGGTTTTTCAATTTGTCACATGACAATAGAGCCAAAAAATATAAGATCTTATTACGTATATGTTTAAAAAATCCCGAAAATCAAAAAATCGCATTTTGGAATTTAAATTTTAGTGATTAAATATGAAATAAAGATAGATTTTCTAACGTGTGCCTTTTTTTCTTAACAGTCCTGATCATAGCCCACTGTTTTGCAAATAAATCAATTTTGAGTATTTTTATGTTTTTTTTTAACTGCGTATTTCACAAATCAACCATACTCGATTAAATTGCTCATGAAATTTGTGGGCGATGAACTGGAACTGGCTCCGTCACCTTAACAATCCCCTCCTTAACTAGACTGAACGAACCGGGGATCCGACCTCTTGTGATTTCCTCAAATGCAAAGTGCTTTCTGTTTGCGCAGTGTTTGCTGAAGGGGGGGGGGGGGCTTCATCATCGTTCTCTTTTCCGAGCTAATCATTCACATCTGGAAATTGGTTTTCGATTTTCTGCTGCTGCTGGCCCATTATTGGGGCTTCTGGTGCATTTTTTAACCTGAACCTGATCCAGCATCTGGAAATGGAGTGCAAATGGTTCGTAAAGCACAACCAAACAGTTTGGTGAAAGTGGGGTAAAGTGGTTGCTGTTGTGAAAATGAATACTTTGATGCATTCAAAAATAATTGAATTTCAGGTAATTTCAGCAAAAACATTAAAAAATGTAGTTGATTTTGCACCCACTCGAAACCCAGCAACATAATTACTTCTGCCAGTTTGTGGCTTCTAGTCTGATGCTGGTAAATACAAACAGCACAACACTGTCGGCTAAACAAATACTGGCAGCATGGAATTCGAACCATGTGTGTGTTTGGATTAACACAATGTTGTCCTTACAGTTTGTTTGGTTTTTGGGGGTTGCATTCGAGTGGGTGAACTTTTGGGCTTTTGGGAGACTGTTTGAGGAGCTGTACATCTGCACTGGATCAAAAAGACATTGTGCTAATTTGACTTTTGGGAGTTTGGGACAGGTAAGATGCTCTTTTGGATGTAGTTTTTGATTGAAAAGTCAATTAGAATTGTATTTTTTACGTCTTTGTTTTTCGATACTTAGTCGCTAACAACTCTTATCAAATTCTTGGTGCCAAAATTGTAAAATGTTTTACAAATCAAAGTAGATGATTTATGGGAGTTGGAACATTCAACACCAAGCATGAGATGATCCTTAAGAAAGCTTAATAATTCATCTCCATTATGAACTGAGCATGGTGCAGCAGCTTTCAAGTCCCAAGAAATGCTGCCAAAACTCATTGTTTGTATTTCATTACCCGGCAAGGATTAACTTGGCGAGGGAGTTTTCACTCTACAATGTACTGTTTAGTTTTGCAGAGCAGACTCAAGCAGAATCTTCAAGCGACATGATTGATGAGCCGGAATGTATGAACAAACTTACCTCCCGCCTCCCTTCAACCTCAGTCTTACCCACCTTAAAAACTTTTCCCGCGCTAAATGAAGCGTTTGCTGCAGCTACCCAGGTGTAAATCAAATGGAAAATCCAAGTTTTGTGAGACGAGCGCAACTTTAATTGAAATGATAAATTGATGTACCTCGGAGGAAAAAAAACGAAACGCGCGTCACAGCAGCACCAGCAATGGAAATAAGATTTATCTTTGCATTAGACAGGTGGAGAGAAGGAAAAAAAACTGAGTTAAAGGGTGACTGATGAATTCGCGGATGTCCTCGGGGTCAGCTGGAAAGAAAAATGTGCGAAAAATATGAGAAAAATCTTTGAGCTTGAAGCGATCATCAATCAGACGAGATTCGAAATTCGTTTTGGATTTAACAGAAAAAAAAAACTAAAGATAGTTAAATTGCTTTTCACACCAATTTCACTCCAAAACGTTCGTATTCAACGAATTCTTTTCAAATCTACACCGCAAAAGCATTTCTATTCATCTGAGGTGTGTGTGTGGGGGAAATGGTGCAATTGAATTTCAAACCAGATGTGAAATGAATATATATATTCAACCCACCCACCCAGTACAGATTCACCCGGGAAATGAGTTTATGATAAAGAAAAGGTGAACTGTCAACCTTCAACTTAGCCACCAAAATTATTTTAATTTTTTTTTTTTGTTATTTTGCATCTCATAAAAGTTATGTTATTGATTTTAAATGAAATAAAAAAGATGCATAACAATTCAATTGAACCGAAAACGCATGAATATCTTTACGTCCTCTTTATCGTTTATTTCAAAGATTTAAAAACTATTAATATTAAAAACGAATAAATATTTGCCGAGATGTCATCAGTGGAAAAATATAGGCAACAGATAACTGTGCGGCAATTCCTCACGAAAACAGCATGATGCGAAAAATAAGTTCTCCGATAGGGCTCTACATTTTTCTGGGAGTTATTAGGCCGTATTTTTTTGTTTGGCCATTAGGGTTACCTACGCCTTGTTAGGGTGGGCCAAAATATGTCAATTTTCGTCGATTTTTGCAAAACCAGATTTTTTAAGAGAATCATATCTTCGCACCATTTCAATCGATTTCAACTGTCTTTGACGCAAACGAAAGGGAAAATGAAGGAAAATAGTTAGAAGTTTCAAATAAGCCCAACATTTGAAAAGGTCGAATGAAAAATTAAAATTCTGTTTTGAAGGGCTCGGAACCAAAGAGCCTATGTCTGAAAATATTTTTATCGGATTCCTCAGAAAAATTGGTTTCTTCAAACGTTCAAAAGACACATTACTATTGAATTGAATAAACTTCAAATAAATATTTGTTAGAGGATTAATTTTTGATCTTCAACTGTTTTTGATCAGACTAAATATCTGTGTGTGTTTAATTGCCAATTAAATAATTGTACCTGTAACGCTACCAAATTGCATTCTTGTATAACCAAAAAAATGTAATTTAGATTAACTTTCAATAAAGGATTTTGTTTGTTTTGTTTGTTTGTTTGACATAGTCTAATGACTTCTTATGTTATATAATTGACGAACATAACATTTTCGCTGAAACAAAAGTTACGTTGTTTATACGTCATATTTTTAATCTTTAAAATTAAAACAAATTTTATAAAAAAAACTTAAAATCATAAATTATTAAATACTTCAATTCATTCAATTCTTAAATGCCGCCATCTTGAATCACACAAAATTAGATATTTTTTTAGTGATATTTTAGGTTAAAAACTCAAATTTAGAGTTTGGGAATTTTGACGAGGTCTTCAGAATATAGTGTACGAGCTGTTTCAATATTTTTATGTTTGAGTTCTAAAATCTATGATTTGATAATATTTTTTTAAATTTTCCTTTTTTTAATTATAATTTCTTTGTTTTTTCCGTAGTTTTAAATTTTTGATGTTCTGAACTCTAAAATTAAAAATAAATATTTTTTTTATTTTGAATTTTCATATATTTTAATTTAAATCAAAACCATTTAAATTTGTCAAGTTTTTTTTCTATTTTGAATTATTAAAATAACGATTTTTTTTTTATTTGAAAGCTATTAATTACTTAATTTTTGATCATTTAGATTTTTTTTTTGTCTTCAAGTTTTTCAAGTTTTGATTAATTTTTATTTTATTTTATTTTTTTTTTATTTTGTTGCGTCACTGTTGTTTTTCTATGTGACATCAAGTCATAATTTATATATGTCACAAGACTTACCCGACAAACTTCGTTCTGCCTTTTTTCGTTTGTTTTCTTTGCTCATTCAGCCTCATGTGATCAGAATTTAATTTTACGTAACTTTCCCCATACAATCTGTAGATTTTCCGGAATCGGTTCTAGCACGCAGAAAAATAAGGTTATTTGAATCAACAAAACGTTTTGTTGATTTGAAAATCAAGATTTTTGTTGAATCAACGCTAAACGTCAAAGCAACTTTTTCAATACAACAAATGATTTTTGTGAAATTGAGAAAATCAAGCTTTGTTTCAACGCAAAATCGGCGCTGATTATATTCAACAAAAATTTTGTTGAATCAAACCTCGTACAGGCTGATTCTACAAAATATTTGTCTGCGTGAAAGTGGCCAAAGTTGTAACTTTTTGGCGTAAGAACCTTCCTTGGCTTATACGAACCCAATGCAGTAAAAAGCGCACCGATCTGTTGTTCCGTATTGAACTGATTCGCGTTCGAACAAAAAAAAACATCGAAATTTTTAATATATATAGATACTGAATATCTTTCTGCTATTCTAAAAAGTAATTAAGATCCCTTCTATATTAAAGCTGCAAGAAATTCTGCAAGTTTGGGAAAAGATTTAATGTTTAGCGACAAAAAAATATTAAAAAAACAGCAAAAATAAATTCTGTGCATCATTATTTCTATGTAGTCCCCGCCAAAACCTTCAAATTAGCCGAAGACAAATCAAATATTTCCTTCAAAAGAATCATTTTTTTTATTTTTACATACCATGGACAATATGGACAAATTGATACGCAAAATGGTTTCTTTGGGCATAGCAAAGGTACCCAAAAAGTTTCAGCCAGATTAAAAGAATTAAATGTTGAATTTGGCCAATATCGTATAGAATTACTAGATATTGATTGACCAGCCTGCAAAAATGTATGTAACTAATGAGGCAAAAAAATCTAATTTTGACATAGAGAACAAATGTAAAAAATTTGATCCACTTAAAATAATTAAAAAATCAATTTAAAAAAAATCGGAAGCAAAGGAGTTTCTAGAGCAGATGAAATAAATCGCCATAAAATTCAATTTAGTGCTTTATCATAATTTTTTTTTTGCATAGTTTTTAGGCTGTTATGAAACGCACCCTCATTTCAATCAGTTTATGTTTTAATTGAATTTGATTTCTATGAAAAATGTGTCCGTGATTGGTCGATTTTTAAAATAAATGCAGAGTGTACTAGAACATAAATTTAGGTAGAAAATAGATTTTCCAATTTCCGGGGATGTTCTGAACCTTTAGTTTTGTTCAGAAAAGGTTGTTGCAAATGAGAAGGGGTAACATTTGGTTTGGTTTAAAATTAGGGTGATTCACGATTAATATAATTTAGATTTTCTAACTTTGCAGGAATATTTTTGCAATTTTGTCCTCTTCTAATATGTTTTGAGCTTATCAATCCAAGCATCTTTGTCACCAACATCAACATTTTATCTCGCAATCTACACCTTCTACGGCTAAATTAATAGAAAGCATCTGAGCAAACCTTAAAAAACCGTTTTTTACATGGCAATTCAGGGTTAATTTTTAGAGAAGCTTCATCAACAAAAGAATTGCTGTTTGTATTTTATTACGCCTAGATGTATAGAAAAGTTAATAATTTTTTCATTGAAACAAAAAGCAAAGCAATCCACTTTAACGACCCCCGGGTCTTTTGTGGTCTCTGTTGCAAGTTTCTGCGCCTAGACGTCCGAAGGTTATGTGTGGTGAGTCACCCAAAACCTCTTTTACGCAAATGGATCGACGTTTTACTTCCCCATCGGATAGAAGGCCAGGAGGGGGCCAACTTAGGGATTGGCAGCCGAAACCGCTAACCGCGCTACGAGGTCCTCTTTTTTTTTTTTCATTTAAACAGTAGTTTCCAAATATATTCACAAGAGGACGGAAGTCATCTGAAAAACAAAAAAAAAACTTGAAAAATGTTTCAACAACTTTATCAAACTTATGCTTAGCTATGAAACCCGAAACTGAACCGAATGGAACAAACCCGAAGTGAGTCGATGTGTATAAATGAAAAAGTTAATTTTTTTTTGTGATTTTAGAGCCATTCCTCAGAGAGGAAAGCAAACAATTAAATGTAATTCAAAACAGCTATTAAAAAGACAAAAATAGGTTACCCTACACTATTTAATTGCAGAATGAGAAAATGACCAATTTCAAAATAAAAAAAAAACTTTATAAAACCATTCTCTCAGTATCTATTGCATGAAACATTGCTTTCATTAAATTACTGACTCATATCAACTGTGAGAACATCATAAATGTAACAAAAAATCTGTAAATTAATCAACCTTTTCAGCGTTTCTCCTGTGGTTTGCTCAGCGATGATCGCATTTCGATCCCTCTGAATAACTCAGGTATTTCCCTCTCCATCAATCAATGTCCTTTCACGATACACTATTTTGCTTTCACTGCTCGTTCCCCGAGCAAAACTTTAAACAATATCGGAGTCAAGCTGAACGAGCCAATAAGGAGAGTTAAAATTGGCTCGTTGGCTCTTTTGAAAGCATTTTCTCTTTCCTCAATGGCAAAACTATCGCCGCTAGACGTACCGTGGTCTCAAATTGAAATAAATTGAAAATAGCAATTTTATAAAATCTCCTTTCGCAAGTGACTGACACCGCCACATCAGGCCGGATCTCATCGGCGTGGGTGGATTTTCAATCTCTTTCGCATCGCATTTTGCTGCTCGGAACGTTGAAAAGGATATTATCCGCTGAATAGTTTTGAAAAGTTGTGCTCTTTTGACGAAAATGCTAAATTTAGAAGTTTTAGAAAATTTTACCTAAATTTACAGTAATTTGAAAAAAAAATCATTCAATTAAAATTAAAATTGCGGCATGACAGCACAACGTCGACAAAACTGTCACGACCGTGAGTTTATTCCCAGCTCATTGCATTTTCTCTCCGATCAGCAACAGTTATTTTGCTTTTTTGTCAAGTTTTATTTTTTGTGCCGGATAAGGAAGAGAGTGACAGCGGCGGTAATTTAGCCACTGAAATTGATGCAAAGTGGAAGCTACCACGAAATAAATATAGTGTGAAAATCGCAACCGCAAAGCTTCGTTTCATCAGCTAAAGTGTTTTCAGGTGGGGTTAGAGCGAATGTACCTTAATTGGGTCTAGTACACAATTTCGTCCTATCCATTTACTTTGTACACTTTAGTTACAAATCATGAAATTTAAAAAGTAATTAGAATCGTACAAAATTCAATAAATTTATTTAAAAAATATAATATTCAAACAGTTTCATACACCTAACTTGAATTCGATTTCCATTTTGAAATTATTGCGTCTGATTGCTGACCGGAAGCGTTACAATTTGCACCTCGGCCCAAGGGGCCTAATAATTCATACTAGAGAGCGTCACTCAACCATTCTGTTGACAACTTCATGACGAGCGTATTGACATTATATCCGAATTATAATACAAAGTGGCGTAAGTGCCATCAAAGTGAGTAAATAATACGTCAAAAGAGATTTTTTGCACAATGTCGCTTACGTTGCTTAGTTGTATTCTAGTAGCAGCTGTCCTAATTATGCTCGCGCCACGTGCATTCATCATGGGCACACAATGACAACGCAAATAGCCAATTTAATCCCACGGCAAAGTAATGAAAAGCACACAACTCTGTTGCAATTTGCTGCACGTCATTGGCGATTGTTTGCGTTGCGCTCTGGGACAGCTAATTTGTCCCCGACAGCACCGGTCGACGGTGACGGATTGACAGCATAATTGTTAAATCTTCAAATTTACTAGGTGAACCGTAGTTGTTACAACTCATATTCCCCTTCCAAATTAAAAAAAAAAGAAACAAACTTTGACACGTTCTCCAACACCGGAGAAACTACCCCCCGGGAGTCGTTTGAAGGATTTTACGACCGAAACCGAAAAGCAACAGTTTCAATAACAAACAACAAACAACCTGAAAGTCAAATCCCTTCCCTTCCTGGGACGAGGCCCTAGAATGAGAATCATCCCTCTCTACTACTATATGGTCAACGGAAACTTCTTTTTTACGGGTTACGTGGGATCATTACAGTAGAGAGTCCCAAAAGTAGTGTCTTGATCCTAAAACGCAGATTTTACAATGCTTGAAAAATATTCCATGAGATTGTGAAGTTGAACTAAGTTTGTAAAACTATATTTATTCAAAATAAAAATTTAAAATGCAGATTTGGAGGCACGTTTGAAGATCTCGGGACTCAAGAGCCTCTGAAAATATGATTAACGAATTCAACGAAAATTTTTACATAACATATAAAAAAAATGGTGAAGTTAAGTTTTAGTATTCCGAGACACGATTTTTTTGAAAATAAAAACCGTCTTTTTCGACGCACCGCGCGTGAAAACGAAAAAAACGACTTATTCACTAAAACTGCGATAGCTTTAAAATGTAAGCGATGAGATCGTGAGGAATTGCTGAATAAATAAAATTCATTGAATTTTAGAAGTACTACACTGCCCATGATCGCATAAATGTCCCATATGCATTTTCGTCACTTTTGAGTTATTGATGCAGTTTGGTTCAAAATCGTGTGCTCTTTCAGAAGAGCATATAACATCCAGTACTTTGTTCTAGAAATCAGGAGAAAAACCAGTTTTTTCGTGAAAACTTAACACGTAGCCTTATGTGTGGGACAAACTTCCCTTGCGTTTTTCTCAGCTTGCTGTTTTTGCATATGGGACATTTATGTGAACATGGGCAGTACAGTTGATATTAAGAATTGAAAATGCAATTTCATATACATATATCAAAACTTATTAAAAAATAATCAATATTGATGCCAATTTTTGAACACCACTCAAAAGTTTTCAAACTCATGTTTTCAGTTTCCTAGTTTTCTATGACAATAAAAAAGTGAATGATTTTTTAGACAACAAAAAATCATTGTAAAAAAAATCATCTGATCGTAAATCAACGTATTACCCGAATACAAATTTGAGAATTTCAAATTGCTTAACTTGACTTGGACTTGGAAAATTCTACCAAAATATACTAAATGGCTTACGACATTTTGAGAAAAAAACTCAAATCTTCTAGCCCGATTAAAGTTTAGCATTTATCGACTTTATCGAATAAATCAGAATATAGAAAAGAATCCACAGAATAATTTCTTCAAATAAAATATTAGCATTTGTTAAATTTTGGCGCAAATAAACAAAATTTCGTAACTATAAGAGCAATTAAAATTTGGGTGCCATTTAATTATTCGAACGTTTAGATTTGAATAGAAATCTGTACATAGAGACCGCCAAGACCATGTTCAAGCGCCTTTTCTCGTTATAATATTTTTTAATGATAATTAAAAACTTTTAAAATCACACTATTCTTAAAAGTTTTTTATCAAAATTTGTGACAGGAAAACATTATTGCAATATTCAAATGTAGTTTTCGGAAATGCAAAAAATTGTGTATCGGTCAGGGATGGAATAATCGCAAAACAATCAATTTTGCTTGCGACCTTTCTTCACCCGCGAAAGTGAGAGGAGGCGAATCGCGCAAAAGAAAATCGCTCCCGAAATTTTTCAAGAAAATCATTCTGCTGATGATATCCTTCTCAGCACCACTTAAAAATATGTATTTCACTTTGTTTATACACATTGCCCATCTACAAAATGTGACAGGTCATTTTTCGACGTGTGACGTTACACTTGCAAGAGTAGTAGTGAAAAAGATGTTCCGCCGAATAATCAAGATGATGATTTTTTTAGATTTATTTTACCGATCTTTCGTACGCAAGAGAGAAGAGCCATGCATTTTTTGGTTTTTTTCTCTTGATGAACATGAACATTCTTTTTTTTTCAGCACTCGTCACGTTTATCATATTGCATAACTAATATTTTGAAATTTACATGTTCTTATTTAATTTTTTAAATAAAATCTGCAAGATTGGAAAATTTCACAATTTTTTTAATGATAATTTGTAAAATTTATTAATTTTTTATGAAATTTTTTACGTTTCTCCTAGATGAAATGAAGTAATTTTGCATAAAGTAAATAAACGGCATTAACACCTCTGGCATTTATCGTTACTTACCGAAATTTAATGTACTTTTCGGATTTGTAATAACCCAGATTGATATTTTTTCACAAAAAAACAAAAAAAAAGTTAAAAAATTCGCGTTTTTTTCTAACTTTGCAGGGTAATTTTTTAAAGTGTTACAATGTTCTACAATAGACAATAACAGCCATGATCAACGATCGTTCGACGTCGACGACCAACTTTTTCAAATCTGTTATCTGAGATAACTCGTGATCATTACTTGCAAATCCATTATGATTATACATTTCTTTTTTGATTTTTTTCTAATCTACAACTTTGCAGAACTTTAAAAAGTAACCCTGCAAAATTACAAAAAAAACGAAATTTTTAAATAAACTCTGGGTTATTTCAAATTCGAAAAGTAAATTTTTTTACATTTAAGTAACGAAAAATTGTGCTAATTTAAAACATATTTTTTTATATTTTTTCGATGAAAAAAAGTTTTTTTAAAGAAATTTTGAGTACCGTCATCAGGGGTGACATTGGGTCATACAAATGTTTAGCATTTTTGTATGACCCAATCTCACTCCCCAGACCCAATGTCACCCATGATGACGGTACGCCATCAAATTGGGCGTCCAAATTTACATAGAAGTTCATTTGACACTAAATTTCCAAATCATCACCCAAATCAACGTCCCAAAAAAGATTAGATTAGATTAGATTAGATCAGATTAGATTAGATTAGATCAGATTAGATTAGATTAGATTAGATTAGATTAGATTAGATTAGATTAGATAAGATTAGATTAGATTAGATTAGAATAGATTAGATAAGATAAGATTAGATTAGATTATATTAGATAAGATTAGATTAGATTAGATTAGATTTAGTGCGTCCATCCCGGGAATTCCCGGGACAAAAATCCCGGGATTTTTCCTAAACCGGGAATTCCCGAATCCCGGGATTTTCTATAATTTGTCCCGGGAATTCCCGAAATTGAAAAAAATATCATATTTTGGTCTGGAAATTCAGATTTGGTTGTGAAAATAGTAGAACAATAAAATGAATTAAAATTTGTATTCAGCAAATCTCAGCATTAAATTGGCTTTTTAGGAAAAAATATTATAATTTTAATTAACAGGTCCGCAAAATGCCTAGTGCTTTAAATTTTTTTCTCTATTATTTTATTTTTTTAAAGACTGGATATATTTACGTATATTTTCGATTTTAAATTTGAAAAAAAACAATCTCATATCAAAAGATTTATAATCAATACCGGCATCTAGGACAAATACGTACAAATGTAACGAATAAATACAGCTATTAAAGCAAAAAATAATTGCATGACGTTTTGGATGACTTCGGTTAAAACAGGAACAGAACAAAACAATTTGTACTTCCAAATGTATTGCTCTAAAATCTCCTGTACCTATTTAGACTGTAATTCTGATTTTCCCTCGGTTGGCGGTAGTAACTTGAAGATAATTTGTAAAATATGTTTTATATAAAACAATGAATTCAAAACTTATCTAAAATTTTACATTGACTGGTATCATTTTATTTATTGTCGTTTTTTGTTTTTTAGATATATAAAACAAGCCTTACCCGACAAACTTCGTCTTGTAATTTTTTTCGCTTCTTGACGTTTTTAGCTTGTTTGCTTATTCAGCCTCCTGTGATCAAAATTTGATTTTAAGCAACTTTTCCCATACACTCTGCAGATCTTCCGGAATCGGTTCCAGAGTGGCCAAAGTTGTCACTTTTTAGCGTAAGAACCTTCCTTGGGCTTATACGAACCCAACGCAGCAAAGAGCGCTCCGATCCGACTTTCCGTTATCAACTGATGCGCGTTCGAACAAAACCGTCGAAATTTTTTATATATATAGATAGATAATTTTTTTAAGCTGTTTTAGTCATGTCATATAAAAAAATATATAAAAGCAAAAAAAAAATTAAAGGATTCCAAAGTTTTTTTTGAATAGGTCCTATAAACATATGGAAGACAAAAGCTTATTGGACCTTTTCAAAAAAAAAACTCAAGAATTATGTAATTTGATTCGCAAATAAAAAAATAATTAATCATACTGGAATTAAAAATAGTAGTTGATATAAAATCCTAAACACCACAAAGACAAAAAAAAATCTTTTAGGCTATTTTAAAACTGTCGTCTTTGTTTAGATTGAAGTGAGGATTATCACCATTTGATGTTATTAAGGCGTCATCCATAAAGTATGTCACGCTCTAGGGGGGAGGGGGGGTCTGAGCAAGTGTGACATTGCGTGTTATAAGTATAGGAAAAGTGTGAGGGTGTGGGGAGGGGGAGGTAAATTTTGGCTGATTTTAGCGTGAAGTACTTTATGGATGAAGCCTTAAGCTAATTCAATGATTTTAAGCTTGAAAACATAACAAAAATAATGAAACATAGATTTTATTACTGATTCAAAAATTCCCGGGATTCCAAAAATATTTTTCCCGTTTCCCGGGAAATTCAAAACCCAAGAAAATTGGACGCCCTAGTTTAGAGCATTTAATGGTTTTAAATTAGGAAATGGATGTACACATTTTGTTGGTCTTAGTCTGTTCTAACCGAAATTAACCAGAAAAATCAAAATATTGTGCTCCTACATAGTTAAACCTGTTGTCCCAATTCGCCCCAGTTGACGGTATTAAGCTAATTCTATAATTTTAAGCTTGAAAACATATGAAATATTATTAAAACATAGATTTTATGACTGCTTCAAAAATTTCCCGGGATCCCGGGAATTCCCGGGATTTCAAAAATATTTTTCCCGTTTCCCGGGAAATTCAAAACCCGGGAAAATTGGACGCCCTAATTGGATTAGATTGAATAAGATAAGATTAGATTAGATTCGATTAGATTAGATTAGATTGGATTAGATTAGATAAGATTAGATTAGATTAGATTGGATTCGATTAGATAAGAGACAAATAGACTTGTGTCCAATTTGGCAAAATGAACTTCAAAAAAAATCTCAATTTAAGCTTTGCAATGTTATATCTCAGAAATTATTTGTCCGACTTTTAAAGTTCAAAAATGAAAGTTGTAGAAAATTTTCAGAATTATTTAAAACAAATTTGTTTTTGAAATAGAAATATTTGGAAAACACTCAAACAACGAAAAATATGTTTTTATCTGAAAATAACCCTTGAATGAAATTTAAAAACGGATTCTTGAATCTTTTAAAAAATCTAGCAGTTTTCTGTATTTTGATGAAAATTATTCTTACAAAAACTAAGAATCGTTAGAAATTTTATCTAATCAAATCTTTTTTTTAATAAGTGGGTGATTCTCTACCAACTCACACGAAATCGGGAAAAGTTGCCCCGACCCCTCTTCGATTTACGTGAAACTTTGTCCTAAGGGGTAACTTTTGTCCCTGATCACGAATCCGAGGTCCATTTTTTGATATCTCGTGACGGAGGGGCGGTACGACCCCTTCCATTTTTGAACAAGCGAAAAAAGAGGTGTTTTTCAATAATTTGCAGCCTGAAACGGTGATGAGATAAAAATTTGGTATCAAAGGGACTTTTATGTAAAATTAGACGCCCGATTTGATGGCGTACTCAGAATTCCGAAAAAACTTATTTTTCATCGAAAAAAACACAAATTTTTTTTTAAAAATTCTCCCATTTTCCGTTACTCGACAGTAAAAAAATTTGGAACATGTCATTTTATGGGAAATTTAATGTACTTTTCGAATCTACATGGACCCAGAAGGGTCATTTTTTCATTTAGAACAAAATTTTTCATTTTAAAATTTCGTGTTTTTTCTAACTTTGCAGGGTTATTTTTTAGAGTGTAACAATGTTCTACAAAGTTGTAGAGCAGACAATTAAAAAAATTTTGATATACATACATAAGGGGTTTGCTTATAAACATCACGAGTTATCACGATTTTACGAAAAAAAGTTTTGAAAAAGTTACTTTTTGCGTTTCTCTTTGTTTCGTCGTCCGTGTCTGTCGCGGGTGACCATGAACGGCCATGATCGATGACGACCAACTTTTTCAAAACTTTTTTTCGTAAAATCGCTATAACTCGTGATGTTTATAAGCAAACCCCTTATATCTATATATAAAAATTTTTGTAATTGTCTGCTCTACAACTTTGTAGAACATTGTTACACTCTAAAAAATAACCCTGCAAAGTTAGAAAAAACACGAAATTTTAAAATGAAAAATGTTGTTCTAAATGAAAAAATGACCCTTCTGGGTCAATGTAGATTCGAAAAGTACATTAAATTTCCCATAAAATGACATGTTCCAAATTTTTTTACTGTCGAGTAACGAAAAATGGGAGAATTTTTAAAACTTTTTTTGTGTTTTTTTCGATGAAAAATAAGTTTTTTCGGAATTCTGAGTACGCCATCAAATCGGGCGTCTAATTTTACATAAAAGTCTCTTTGACACCAAATTTCTATCTCATCACCGTTTCTGGCTGCAAATTATTGAAGAACACCTCTTTTTTCGCATTTTCATAAATGAAAGGGGTCGTACCGCCCCTCCGTCACGAGATATCAAAAAACGGACCTCGGATTCGTGATCAGGGACAAAAGTTACCCATTAGGACAAAGTTCCACGCAAATCGAAGAGGGGTCGGGGCAACTGCTGTGTGAGTTGGCGGAGAATTACTCAAGTAAGCTTTTCGATACCTCGTGACGATGTGGGAGTGGGGATACGACTCATTACCCCTTTTGGGGATTATTTGTCATAGCATTTTTTTATGGTGACCGTAAAGAGATTTGTATCAATCATTCCGGCAAAAACAGCTATAAATGTTGGTTCCAAAGAGACTTTTATGGAGAATTTATCCAAGAATTAAATAGGAAAAAACGTTTTTCTTATAGTTTTACTGAAATTTATCATTTCAAACCATTATGAAAAAAATCGCATAAAGAGTTTTCTTTCTGCTTAAAAAAGAATTCTTCCTGATACTACCTCTAAATGGGACACCCTACTGTCTAATCCCATGAGTTGGATTTGCCACCACCTTTGGAGTGCTCCCAACCGAAAGGATTAGAAGAGCATGGATAATCCTGCTGTTTGTCGTTTCTGAAAAGAAGAACTTGTGGCTCCAGGAAAACCGAGGATCAACGAAGTTTCAAGAGATAAAACATTGCTAACCCTTTACAAAAACTCAAGATTTGATTTCAAATGAGAGTTATTATACATAAACTCGTTTCATTGTTGCCACACGTCATACACAAAATTTGCCATTTTGCCTTAAAGCTGGAAATTGTCCATTTGCTCCAAATGTCAGGAATAATTAGCTCAATTCGAGCATATCCCTGCAATCCTTGAATCATGTTCTGAAGTTCTGCTTTCCCACCCATATTTCTGTTCTCTCTCTCTCCGCTAATAACCACGTGACGTAACAAAGCCCTCCCCGGGTATCAGAGATAGCTTCCATTCACACGAACTGACGGCTCATATCCTCAATCATGCCTCCCCCCAGCAAAGGGCCTGGATCAGAGCCCATGATCATGTAATATTAGTGCTAATGGTTGGCTCGTACTCGTAGTTCGGTGAGAAGCGAGGTTATTGTTGCTCTCTGACCGTTTCCCGGGAGGACTCATAACGTAACGGGGCATCGTTGTACCTCGGGGGCAGAACCAACCATATCTGCAAGTTCTCTTGTTTGGGGATTTAGAAAGACTGGAAGCGGAATTTATTACGTCATTTGTTCAACTTTGTTGAAGAGTGGTTTGTTGGAATTTTGTTCACCATTTTTGAGAAAAATGGCTCACTTTCAACGATTGATCACAATAAAAGAAGAATCATTCAACGAAAAAAACCCTTCTCGTTACATTGAGATGAAGAATCGTTGTCAGCGCACAATCCCTTAACATATCGAAAGAATCATCACTCTTCAGGACTCCCGGGAGAGGAGCCAGCGGATGTTCATTTTTCGCCGTTTAGTGCTCTATTTGTTATCGGCGAAATCCCGCCGGTGGAAAACAACCGAGCGACGTCTCGTCGACGTTACACAGGACAGCGAAACAGCAACGTGCCGGCGAAATATTATTTCCCAGGTGGTCTTCGGAATTGATGGTTTTTTGAACGCGTCCGTGAATGGTGAAGAACTTGCGGGGACGGTGGGTTAGTTTGCTGCGCAAATGGTCATAACTTGATCCTGATAAAAAAACAAAAAACAAAAAACAAAAAACAAAAAACAAAAAACAAAAAACAAAAAACAAAAAACAAAAAACAAAAAACAAAAAACAAAAAACAAAAAACAAAAAACAAAAAACAAAAAACAAAAAACAAAAAACAAAAAACAAAAAACAAAAAACAAAAAACAAAAAACAAAAAACAAAAAACAAAAAACAAAAAACAAAAAACAAAAAACAAAAAACAAAAAACAAAAAACAAAAAACAAAAAACAAAAAACAAAAAACAAAAAACAAAAAACAAAAAACAAAAAACAAAAAACAAAAAACAAAAAACAAAAAACAAAAAACAAAAAACAAAAAACAAAAAACAAAAAACAAAAAACAAAAAACAAAAAACAAAAAACAAAAACAAAAAACAAAAAACAAAAAACAAAAAACAAAAAACAAAAAACAAAAAACAAAAAACAAAAAACAAAAAACAAAAAACAAAAAACAAAAAACAAAAACAAAAAACAAAAAACAAAAAACAAAAAACAAAAAACAAAAAACAAAAAACAAAAAACAAAAAACAAAAAACAAAAAACAAAAAACAAAAAACAAAAAACAAAAAACAAAAAACAAAAAACAAAAAACAAAAAACAAAAAACAAAAAACAAAAAACAAAAAACAAAAAACAAAAAACAAAAAACAAAAAACAAAAAACAAAAAACAAAAAACAAAAAACAAAAAACAAAAAACAAAAAACAAAAAACAAAAAACAAAAAACAAAAAACAAAAAACAAAAAACAAAAAACAAAAAACAAAAAACAAAAAACAAAAAACAAAAAACAAAAAACAAAAAACAAAAAACAAAAAACAAAAAACAAAAAACAAAAAACAAAAAACAAAAAACAAAAAAACAAAAAACAAAAAACAAAAAACAAAAAACAAAAAACAAAAAACAAAAAACAAAAAACAAAAAACAAAAAACAAAAAACAAAAAACAAAAAACAAAAAACAAAAAACAAAAAACAAAAAACAAAAAACAAAAAACAAAAAACAAAAAACAAAAAACAAAAAACAAAAAACAAAAAACAAAAAACAAAAAACAAAAAACAAAAAACAAAAAACAAAAAACAAAAAACAAAAAACAAAAAACAAAAAACAAAAAACAAAAAACAAAAAACAAAAAACAAAAAACAAAAAACAAAAAACAAAAAACAAAAAACAAAAAACAAAAAACAAAAAACAAAAAACAAAAAACAAAAAACAAAAAACAAAAAACAAAAAACAAAAAACAAAAAACAAAAAACAAAAAACAAAAAACAAAAAACAAAAAACAAAAAACAAAAAACAAAAAACAAAAAACAAAAAACAAAAAACAAAAAACAAAAAACAAAAAACAAAAAACAAAAAACAAAAAACAAAAAACAAAAAACAAAAAACAAAAAACAAAAAACAAAAAACAAAAAACAAAAAACAAAAAACAAAAAACAAAAAACAAAAAACAAAAAACAAAAAACAAAAAACAAAAAACAAAAAACAAAAAACAAAAAACAAAAAACAAAAAACAAAAAACAAAAAACAAAAAACAAAAAACAAAAAACAAAAAACAAAAAACAAAAAACAAAAAACAAAAAACAAAAAACAAAAAACAAAAAACAAAAAACAAAAAACAAAAAAAAAACAATAAAAAACAAAAAACAAAAAACAAAAAACAAAAAACAAAAAACAAAAAACAAAAAACAAAAAACAAAAAACAAAAAACAAAAAACAAAAAAACAAAAAACAAAAAACAAAAAACAAAAAACAAAAAACAAAAAACAAAAAACAAAAAACAAAAAACAAAAAACAAAAAACAAAAAACAAAAAACAAAAAACAAAAAACAAAAAACAAAAAACAAAAAACAAAAAACAAAAAACAAAAAACAAAAAACAAAAAACAAAAAAAACAAAGAACAAAATAAACACTAAAACAAAAAACAAATTTAACACTGAAAACTTCACACTAAAACTATTAAGTCTATTTTGTCTTTTTTGTCTTTTTTGTCTTTTTTGTCTTTTTTGTCTTTTTTGTCTTTTTTGTCTTTTTTGTCTTTTTTGTCTTTTTTGTCTTTTTTGTCTCTTTTGTCTTTTTTGTCTTTTTTGTCTTTTTAGTCTTTTTAGTCTTTTTAGTCTTTTTAGTCTTTTTAGTCTTTTTAGTCTTTTTAGTCTTTTTAGTTTTTTTAGTCTTTTTAGTCTTTTTAGTCTTTTTAGTCTTTTTAGTCTTTTTAGTCTTTTTAGTCTTTTTAGTCTTTTTAGTCTTTTTAGTCTTTTTAGTCTTTTTAGTCTTTTTAGTCTTTTTAGTCTTTTTAGTCTTTTTAGTCTTTTTAGTCTTTTTAGTCTTTTTAGTCTTTTTAGTCTTTTTAGTCTTTTTAGTCTTTTTAGTCTTTTTAGTCTTTTTAGTCTTTTTAGTCTTTTTAGTCTTTTTAGTCTTTTTAGTCTTTTTAGTCTTTTTAGTCTTTTTAGTCTTTTTAGTCTTTTTAGTCTTTTTAGTCTTTTTAGTCTTTTTAGTCTTTTTAGTCTTTTTAGTATTTTTAGTCTTTTTAGTCTTTTTAGTCTTTTTAGTCTTTTTAGTCTTTTTAGTCTTTTTAGTCTTTTTAGTCTTTTTAGTCTTTTTAGTCTTTTTAGTCTTTTTAGTCTTTTTAGTCTTTTTAGTCTTTTTAGTCTTTTTAGTCTTTTTAGTCTTTTTAGTCTTTTTAGTCTTTTTAGTCTTTTTAGTCTTTTTAGTCTTTTTAGTCTTTTTAGTCTTTTTAGTCTTTTTAGTCTTTTTAGTCTTTTTAGTCTTTTTAGTCTTTTTAGTCTTTTTAGTCTTTTTAGTCTTTTTAGTCTTTTTAGTCTTTTTAGTCTTTTTAGTTTTTTTAGTCTTTTTAGTCTTTTTAGTCTTTTTAGTCTTTTTAGTCTTTTTAGTCTTTTTAGTCTTTTTAGTCTTTTTAGTCTTTTTAGTCTTTTTAGTCTTTTTAGTCTTTTTAGTCTTTTTAGTCTTTTTAGTCTTTTTAGTCTTTTTAGTCTTTTTAGTCTTTTTAGTCTTTTTAGTCTTTTTAGTCTTTTTAGTCTTTTTAGTCTTTTTAGTCTTTTTAGTCTTTTTAGTCTTTTTAGTCTTTTTAGTCTTTTTAGTCTTTTTAGTCTTTTTAGTCTTTTTAGTCTTTTTAGTCTTTTTAGTCTTTTTAGTCTTTTTAGTCTTTTTAGTCTTTTTAGTCTTTTTAGTCTTTTTAGTCTTTTTAGTCTTTTTAGTCTTTTTAGTCTTTTTAGTTTTTTTAGTCTTTTTAGTCTTTTTAGTCTTTTTAGTCTTTTTAGTCTTTTTAGTCTTTTTAGTCTTTTAGTCTTTTTAGTCTTTTTAGTCTTTTTAGTCTTTTTAGTCTTTTTAGTCTTTTTAGTCTTTTTAGTCTTTTTAGTCTTTTTAGTCTTTTTAGTCTTTTTAGTCTTTTTAGTCTTTTTAGTCTTTTTAGTCTTTTTAGTCTTTTTAGTCTTTTTAGTCTTTTTAGTCTTTTTAGTCTTTTTAGTCTTTTTAGTCTTTTTAGTCTTTTTAGTCTTTTTAGTCTTTTTAGTCTTTTTAGTCTTTTTAGTCTTTTTAGTCTTTTTAGTCTTTTTAGTCTTTTTAGTCTTTTTAGTCTTTTTAGTCTTTTTAGTCTTTTTAGTCTTTTTAGTCTTTTTAGTCTTTTTAGTCTTTTTAGTCTTTTTAGTCTTTTTAGTCTTTTTAGTCTTTTTAGTCTTTTTTAGTCTTTTTAGTCTTTTTAGTCTTTTTAGTCTTTTTAGTCTTTTTAGTCTTTTTAGTCTTTTTAGTCTTTTTAGTCTTTTTAGTCTTTTTAGTCTTTTTAGTCTTTTTAGTCTTTTTAGTCTTTTTAGTCTTTTTAGTCTTTTTAGTCTTTTTAGTCTTTTTAGTCTTTTTAGTCTTTTTAGTCTTTTTAGTCTTTTTAGTCTTTTTAGTCTTTTTAGTCTTTTTAGTCTTTTTAGTCTTTTTAGTCTTTTTAGTCTTTTTAGTCTTTTTAGTCTTTTTAGTCTTTTTAGTCTTTTTAGTCTTTTTAGTCTTTTTAGTCTTTTTTAGTCTTTTTTGTCTTTTTAGTCTTTTTAGTCTTTTTAGTCTTTTTAGTCTTTTTAGTCTTTTTAGTCTTTTTAGTCTTTTTAGTCTTTTTAGTCTTTTTAGTCTTTTTAGTCTTTTTAGTCTTTTTAGTCTTTTTAGTCTTTTTAGTCTTTTTAGTCTTTTTAGTCTTTTTAGTCTTTTTAGTCTTTTTAGTCTTTTTAGTCTTTTTAGTCTTTTTAGTCTTTTTAGTCTTTTTAGTCTTTTTAGTCTTTTTAGTCTTTTTAGTCTTTTTAGTCTTTTTAGTCTTTTTAGTCTTTTTAGTCTTTTTAGTCTTTTTAGTCTTTTTAGTCTTTTTAGTCTTTTTAGTCTTTTTAGACTTTTTAGTCTTTTTAGTCTCACCCACTATCCAAGACCAAACCGAGTCTTGTCTTAACGTTGTTCCACCGATGTTTTCCGCCGGTTCGGCGAGAGAGATTTCAATTTTGCGCACATTGACAAGGGGCCATAATTTTCAAACGGCACGCCGAGAGTTATGGCCAGATCCGGAACGCCTGAAGGTATACACCCACCACCAGGGAAATTTGGCGCGATTGACTGGCATTCCGGTTGGAAAAAAAAAATCGAAAACCACCGAGGTCTCGTAAACAGCAAATTTTCGGCTGTATTTTTTTGGCGAGTTTTCTATGGTTACGTTGGAATTGGACTGTTTGTGGCCCACGGGGAGCGAAAAATGGACGAACGGAACCATATGATTGCATTCCGAACCGGGATGGATGGTTATTCGTAGTTTTGGGCAATGTTTTTTTTTTTCGATCTGAGTCAGAGAAATTTATTTGATTAGAAGGGATTATTCTGTGAGCTATCGATGCCAATGAAAAAATTTTTTTACTCGGTTGAAAAATACATTTCTTCAAAAAGAGTTTCCCACACTTTTTGAAACAAACGAAATTAATATATTTTTCCCACAAGAAATATGTCATTGATCCCCACCGAAACGAAGGGTTCAAAGACTTTTCCGTTCCTATATTTGCATGCCAAAGGGGGAAACCCCTTTTACGGTTGGCAATATCAATTTATGTACGTTGCCAATAATTTGATTAATCCATCGTTTTCTTGCATGGCTTCACATCATCCAGGTATGTGAGTATTTGTGCTTGATGGAATGTGAACATTTTGCTCTGTTTGATCTTTATGCAGAATTATTCTTCATGTGAAGGAGTTCTTAGAACATCATGCCTGAATAGATTCTTTAAGATTATTAATATTGAAAGAATAATTCAATATCAGTTCGGCTGTCAATTCAACGATTGACAAAAAAAAAACTTTAATTGAGTTTGATTCAATCCCGGCAATATTTTCCAATTAAAAGCGCACTCGTGAACCGTAACATTTCAGCGTCGACCACGTCCATCAGGGATCGATAAATCCTCGTGGCATTAATTAAAATCACACTGACTGACCACCATCCTACCCCCTCGCGGGATTTCCGTCCTTTCCATTAACGCATGGTTCCCATCTCGATCCGGGCGAATTTGCATTCTGGTGATCCTCACCACACCACCAAGCTGGAACAAATAAACAAATAACCAAGCAAACAAACAACCATCATTTTGGAGAGGAGCAGAGCAGACTCGTCGCATATATTTGATGCAATCTGAAATTGAAATTTGACCGGCCGCTTCATCCAGCTGTAAACGAGCAGTGGATTGGATTTACATCCATGACTGTTTTGCTACATTGCAAAACAAAAATGTTTAACAAGCTTGTTTGAGGAGAAGGGTTGTTCCGGTAAATGATTTCGAAAAAGTGATTCATTTAAATGATTTTCATGGTAATTAACGCTACAGAAAATTTTAAAGTTGCTGCAGAAAAGCTTGAAAAAATTGGTGACCAGATACATTTATGAACGTTCCTATTTTGCTCAATTCTATCAAAAGTTATAAGCAAAAAAAAACCTTTAAAAATGCTAATCTTCAAATTGATGCGTTGTACAGAAAATACCTTCTAGATATTTTGAGCAAAATTTGGAATAATGGAAACTAGAATGTTTTTTTCTTTTCAAATGCTTTCAAGAGCGAGATCAAACATTATAACCTATTCAAAATATTTAAATTCAAATGGTGCTTTTATCATCATTAACTGGCTGTAACTTTCATTTAAATGGTACGATTTTCGTTCTCATGAAAGATAAACGTTTGTTTTCATGAGTTCTACAAATGTCTAAAAGAATCCAACCCGCTGCAACGTAAGCCTGATTTAAAAAAATCCAAAAAAAAATCTCTTTTGACTATCAAAACTTTCTGTTTAGAACTCTTCAGTACAGATGCTCAGATGGACTTTCACTACAACTTTTCTAAATACATCGAAGCGCTATCTCGTCATCTAGCAGAGATACAATTTCTTGAACACCCATAATGTGGACCACCCTAATGTTAAAAAATCATAGCTTTTCGGAAATATTTTTTGCTGGGGATCTTTTCTTTTAACCATTTAAGGCCTGATGGGCCATATATGACCCAAAATTCAAAATTTTCAAACCCGTATTCGCTATGTACATTTTTTTTGAATATTTTAATTTTAAAACTCAGGCCTGAAAGGGTTAAGATAAATTTAAAATTACAAAAATGTAAACTTTATTTAAAAATTTCAACAGAAATATGCCCAACTTGAAAGAAGCTTGTGGGAAAAAAAAGATTCATTGTCGATTGCAAATTTGATTTTACATCTAAAAATTAATTTTAAATATTTTGACCATATCTTCTCCCGAGCAGACGGAAATAACGTGGGAATAACATTTTTTGATATTTGAAAATACTAGGCCAATAACATTTTATGTTATTTATAACATGATTTATTATTCGCCGTTATGATTTTTTGTTATTGAATTGTTATTGTAATAACAGACTAATAACATTTTGAGTTATTCTTCGAACAAATCTTTGTTATTATTTTTTGTTATTTTAACAACTAATCCGATCATCCAAATAACAGTTGGAGGTATTCTTCCATAACAAAAAATGTTATTCCAAAGTTGTTTGGCTTTTAACTAATATCAGACCATAACAACAAATTTTTTATGATAACATAAACTGTTATGAAACTCTTATGCAAAACTGAATTTTGCAAGAATATTCCATAACACTTTTTGTTATTTTAACAGTATTTGTTATTGAAATGGCATGAATTTTGTTATTACAGTATGCCCGGGTTAGTGTAATAACAAATTGGGATTTTGATTTTCCGAGAACCTATTTTTCTCTAAACAGTCTTTATCATAACTACCAAACTAACAATTTATTTAAATTTCAAAATTGAAGCCCGACATGTAAAATTTTAAAGCAATTAGTATCATAATCTGTTTAATACATATTAACAGCAATGCTGCTACAAAATATCAAAAAAATCATTTTTTTTTAAATCGATTCAAATGCATTAATTTTATTAAAAAGCAAGAAAAAAAATTAGATAATTATTGAAAAAAAAAAACTTTGGGACAATTAAAAACACAAACCATACCATATAGCACTTTTTCTGGAGGTAATTGATATTGTGTTATTTTTTACAGAAGCACAACTGGAACAGTGTTTAAAGCATTTTCTGGTACTGATTGTTTTGACATTTTGAAATTTTGGCCTACAATTTTAAACTGTTAATACAATTTCTTAAAGTATTAAAGTTTAATTCGAAGCAATTTGCTCAAAACTTGCTGTGTAAATGAAAATATTGAGACGAAGGTCTTTTTATGTATGAAAGAATGTCACAAAGTGCATGAATAAAATGATACCACTTCAAAATCTAATCTAATCTAATCTAATCTAACCCTAGCGCAGCCAGTCTTTCGAGGGCATCCTGGAAAATGCCTTAGGTTGATTAACGCCTAGCATCCTCTTGTCATTATTAACAATTGCAGTGCCCCATTGCATTAGATTGCCTTGGAACATCACAAACGTTAAAGCGGCCAGGCCAACTGCGTAAAGTTTACCGCAAAGATGATTCGTTGAATTGGATTGAGTTTGAGCACGAGTGTTCAAACAGCAATACATTTCTGAATCTACAGGGGAGGAAGAAACGTGGGGATCCCCCGCTCACGTTCCTGTTAGTTATAGCAATTAATCGTTGGGAGCACCATGCTAAGAAGTTTTGGTGCTCCAGGACCCTCGAGGATGGGACATCGAATTTCCGCGAATGCCCTGGACACTATTTGCCGTGGTTAAAGCGCCACAACTCGCTCTCTGTTGATGATAAAACGAAGATAAGTAAAGAATAGCTACAATTTCAAATATTTATTTAGTTGGTAATATTTAATACAATTCAGTTTTATGCAAAGATTGAACTGTGGTTTATATTTAAGAATTTACAAGATTAACTCACCTTGAAATATGAAGAGCAATGCCGGCATACACGAACGCATGCACAGTAAGCTTACCTTAATTCTGTGTTAACATTGATCGACCATTACCATTACTCAGAATTTATTTCTGATCCTCTCTCACCACCGGGCTGGTCTGGACCAGCTCACATAGCTAGATCGAATAAAATGATACCACTTCAAAAGTATATAATCTTATTAAACAATTAGTCAAAAATTTCATATCGCCAAAACAAAAATTAGTGCAGTGTTGGAATACTTTCGACAAAATCTTTGAAATATTTCGTAACCTTTTGAATAATGAAAACCTTATACTTATATTTTTAAGCATTTTGTGTACTACTTAAGTGTTACTGAAATCAAATTTTTTAAATGCTGTAAATATATAGAGTTCTATTTCTATTTTTGTAAAACAAACAAATTTTAAATTATTTTTCGTTACTTGTGGACTAAGCCGAATAAAACAGTGCAATTCTCTGAGATTTCGGTCATTTGATTGTTTTTTTGTATTTTCAAACCGCCTGAAACTTTTTTGGTGCCTGCGGTATGCCCAAAGAAGCAATTTTGAATCATTAGTTTTTCCATATAATTTTTCATACAAATTTGGCAGCTGTCCATACAAAAATGATATATGAAAATTCAAAAATCTGTATTTCTTGAAGGAATTTTTTGATCGATTTGGTGTCTTCGGCAAAGTTGTAGGGTATACAGTATACAGGGTAAATTTTTTTGGTGTTTTTTAAGTTCACTTTTTGTCACTAAAACTTGATTTGCAAAAAAAAAAATATTTTTTTTATTTGCTGACATGTTTCAGGAGACATCAAATGCCAACTTTTTAGAAATTTCGAGTTATGAATTTTTGAATCAATACTGATTTTTTCAAAAAAATAAATATGTGTAGCAAAAGTTACTCAACTTCATTTTTTGATGTAAAATCGAATTTTCAATCAAAAAGTACTAAAGTAAAATTTTGATAAAGTGCCCCGTTTTTAAGTTAAAGCCATTTTTATGTAACTTTTTTGAAAATAGTCGCAGTTGTACATTTTTTTTTAAATTATTGCTCATGTTTGCTCACATTTGAAAAAAAATGAAAAGCTGAGAAAAAAACTCTTTTTTTTTGCTTTTTTGAACTTTGTTGATACGACCCTTAGTTGCTGAGATATTGCCATGCAAAGATTAAAAACCAGGAAAATTTATGTTTTCTAAGTCTCACCCAAACAACCCACCATGTTCTAATGTCGATATCTCAGCAACTAATAGTACGATTTTCAATGTTTAAATATGAAACATTCGTGAAATTTTCCGATCTTTTCGAAAAAAATATTTTCAATTTTTAAACCAAGACTAACATTTGAAATGGGCCTAACATTCAATATTACGCCCTTTAGAGAATTTTCTCAGCTTTTCAAAAATATTTTTTTCAAAGGTGGACAAACATGTGCACTAATTTAAAAAAATGGAAAGCTGCGACTATTTTCAAAAAAGTCACCTAAAAATGGATTTAACTTGAAAACGGTGCACTTTATCAAAATTTCACTAAAGTACGTTTTGATTGCAAATTTGATTTTACATCGAAAAATGACGATCTCGCTTTCAACTTTCTAAAGATTTCTTGACTTCAACTCTAGGTCCACAAAAACCACACATTTTTCATTCTAGCAAAAAGAAAAAACAATTTTTAATGATCGATAACAATACTTTCTACTTTTGGCGAACAGTAAATTGGTTCCACTTTGCCATTTCAAAATTGAGGCCGTTTTGCGAACCACTATTCAGCACCCAGTTTTTCATTGTTTCATTCTAAGGTATTGCATTGAAAATTGATATTTTATGTCTTTGAATGGTTTTGTGAGAGATTATAAAAAAAAAAACATAATTTTAGGTTTATTTTTGTTCCTGAAGAAATTTTAGGAAAATCGTGAGAATAACGTGAAAATTTTGTCAATAACAAAAAACCTTTATTGGATTGGGTTGACCCAGCATCTTTATAAGAAAGTGTAAAAATTTCTATGCTGATGTGAGCTCCATTTCTCAAATAAAGCACTATGCAACAACCCCACCATCAACATGGTGGTGTAATTCGAACACAATTGAACCCAACCCCCAGCACCCAAACCTATATGGGGGGGGAAGCTCTTCGAGTGCAACGTTAAAAGCAATTCACTCCAAAAAAGCTGCTTCACAATGGATGCTTCTGCCGCTCCGTGCACTTATGACACGGGACACACGTGTGTGCACGGATGCACACGTGCATTGTGGTGAAACACATTTCGAATCATGCACGCAAAACAAGCTCGACGTCCAAGAGAGGAGCTTCTATTTGCAGTGGCGGGGTTGCGCAATTCCATGCCACGTCCCACGTTAATTAAAACAATCATTTTTTGGGGTGGGTGTCATAGTGGAAAACATGTGTTCTTAGAATACTTTTTTAACAGTTGGAGTTTTTTCGTAAGTTTACAAATTTGTAAAGAAAATTTGATATTTGTTTTTAATTTTCCAAAAAATTTATTTCAAGTTTCAAAAAGAAGTAATACATTGTCATTTGCCCACCATGTGTTGCTCCTGTGAGTTTTCATTTAATTTAAGTTGTTTTTATTGGTGGGTTCTTTTGGAGTGGGTGGTTTCCCCAAAAAAACAGCAGAAACGAGGAAAGAGGAGGCTTATTTGTGTTTGCTGGTTTGCTCTTTTAATATTGAATAATTTATAGTGCAATCGTGTGATGTTCATTTCGTTTGCTGGGGAGATTCGAGGATGAAATTTTAATGAGTCAGCAAATGGGCCACAATGAATCATTCCTCCCCCAGTATGGTTATGGGCCACCCGGCCACAACAATCATGACGGTGAAGGATACTAAACTTTTACCATCAACCACACACAGAGTAAGAGAGTATCTGGTGGGTAAACAAACGGACTTTCAAGGATGTGTGTGGTTTTGAGATTTCTGGTGGGAAAAGGGAGTTAGAAAAGGGATGGAGAAGGGGATAATGACCACATTCAAATCACGTGGGTCAACATTCAAATGGGCTTGAGATTTTTTCTTTGTGGTGACTTGTGGGCTTTCATATCTTTTGAACTGTTGAGTGTTGACAGGATACCTTATTTTTTCTGGTTCTTGGTAAAGTTTTGGAATTTGGTTTTTTGTTTCATTTATAGATTTTAACTATGTTTTTTTCTTTTATTGAGTTCATAGAGATCTTTCTGTTATCTTGAAATATTCAAATCTTCATATCTTCAAATCTTCAAATCTTCAGATCTTCAAATCTTCAAATCTTCAAATCTTCAAATCTTCAAATTTTCAAATCTTCAAATCTTCAAATCTTCAAATCTTCAAATCTTCAAATCTTCAGATCTTCAAATCTTCAAATCTTCAAATCTTCAAATCTTCAAATCTTCAAATCTTCAAATCTTCAAATCTTCAAATCTTCAAATCTTCATATCTTCAAATCTTCAAATCTTCAAATCTTCATATCTTCAAATCTTCAAATCTTCAGATCTTCAAATCTTCAAATCTTCAAATCTTCAAATTTTCAAATCTTCAAATCTTCAAATCTTCAAATCTTCAAATCTTCAAATGTTTATACCTTCAAATCTTCAAATATTCAAATCTTCAAATCTTCAAATGTTTATACCTTCAAATCTTCAAATATTCAAATCTTCATATCTTCTTTTAAAAGGAGCTCGAACAGGCCTACTTCGTTGCATTAACCGCAGAGACAGATTCTGTGAACAGAACACATTTCACAAAATCAACACGGAGGGAAGGATGCGTGCACATGCCGTACCAAACGCTCCGAATCAGTTGTATTTTTTGAAAATGGAATTGTGGAAATTGGGATTGGGGAAAGCGAAGGTTAGGCAAGAGCTATTAAAAACTAGAAATCTTATGCAAAAATAAATTTGAAATAGTAGTTTATGCAACAAGTTGCAAAAAGAGGTTTTTTTTCAGCACGAGTCGTACATTTTTCCGACTAGGTTCACCGTGTTGGATAAGTACGACGAGTGCTGAAAAAAAACAAGTTTTGCAGCGAGTTCCATACAACATTTTTTTTGCAATTCCGAAAAACACCCTTTGAGTGGAATTATAAGTCAAATGAGCATATATTTTCTCAATAAACCGTTGAAATCAAAAAAATGTTGAAAAGAATTACTTTTCAAAACAAGTGCTGAAAAGAATAACTATTCGATTCTTTTTTGGAATCAGAAAAGTAGGCTTTTTCGTAGCTCAAGAATGACAGGAAAAAATAGTAGTTTCACGACGGAATTGCAAAAAAAAATATTTTTAAAATAATAAAGTGAGAAAAAGAAAGTCCAAGCAACAGCTGCCGCAAAGAACTGTAATTATTTCCAAACTCAGAATGTCTGTTACTCTAATAGAAAACCACAAACCAGCTGGAGAAGCGAGAAAAACTCAACAAGCAGCATAAAAAATAACATCCCTTCAACACAACAACCGAAAAATTGGCGACCATTGCTAGCGTCCCAAACCAAACCCCTTTTACTTTGTTACTGTCACAGCAGATGGTCTTCTTCTTGAGAATTTTTTTCTTTTTTGTTTGCTTGTTTTTGTATGTTTTGTTTGCAGCGCAAAACTTGTGACCATGTGCAGGAAAAGTTTTGAGGCTAACTTTTTTTCTTTTTTGGGTGCCTTATACGACATACCTTTTCTAGCCAAAGAGGTCACGTGAGTGTTCCTGGGAGAGAAGGGGGTTTTCGAGAATAACGTAATGAATGATTCTATTTTCTGATATTATTTGTTTTGTTTTCTCCAAATCTCTGAATTACAAATGTAACATCCTGGAACAGAACTGCTAAATTCTAATAAAAACACAAATTGAAAAAAAAATGAAAAATTTGTTTTGTTTCAGGAGGATTAAAAAAATCTTTGTTTTCCATACTTAAGTAAGTAAAATTAAGCAATCTATGGATCATCCCCAAGGCAAAATAATTAACGTTCCCAAAAGCAGAAACAAAGCATTCACCATCCGTGACAAACGAGGACAAAGATTTTGCTAGAGCCAGTTGGCCAAAGTGAAATAAAAGGGCACAAATTAATCGCCAACCATATCCAGCATCAGTTTCGCCGGTGGACGTCTGTCATGCTTGTTTCGGTGACCACGTGTTTTTGAAGAATTATTACCCTCGTAAGGTTTTGAATTTGAAGATTTGAAGATTTGAAGATTTGAAGATTTGAAGATTTGAAGATTTGAAGATTTGAAGATTTGAAGATTTGAAGATTTGAAGATTTGAAGATTTGAAGATTTAACTATTTCAAGATATCAGAAAAAGGGAAAACTAAAAAAATCTCTAAATGCAACAAGAACAACAAAGAAAAACAAATCATGTCATCTCGAGATAAACGAACTTCACTCAACTCGCTTCACAAAAAAGGGTGTCAAAATGGAGTCGTTCGCAAGAAAAACGAACATCATTCGTTTTCAATCACCGCCACCGCTAAGCTCGTCGTCACCCGCCGTCATCCTTGTTATATAGACAACCCAAGGATTGCCGCCGTCACCGCCGACTTGGGCGACTTCATAATCGAATTGATATCAATCATTTCCACCATCAAGCTACCAAGGCAGTCGAGTCGAACGCTCGGTATTGGATTTGAACATTATGCTAAACGGGGTGAATTTTCAGATATATTTTTTAATTTTCAATAAAAATATTTTTTTGAAGACCGGTTGGTGTTTTTTTTACTAAATTTGAACAAAAAATCTAGATATTAAAATTTTAGAACCACCCTAGCTTCTCTGCCAAAATTGGCTGCTAGAAAAACGAACGGGTAATGTTCCGCCAGAGTGGCAACAGCAGAGACAATCAACTGCCGCCGCGTATGGTGGAACATCGTTAAATTTGATGCCCCTGGCCATTAGCGCAGGTTGGATCCCTTGGATCAGCCCGAAATCTGTCATCATAAAGGAGCGCGAAAAAGCTTACCCAAATTTTCTCCACTTGAGTGATTTTTGTGGAAGTAGAGTGAAAGTGTTTTTTTTTTTTTATGCCAGACTTTTTTAAGATTTGAATAAAAACATTTGGAATTTGAGTCAAAATGACCTTAAATCTATACCAAGAAGAAAATGAAAAGGTTACCGAGAATCTTACCTCTTCAAGAGGAAAATTTCCCTACCTTCAAGCAGATAAAAACAACAACTTTTTGGTCACAAAGTGCCCCGTTGGTAAAACAACAATTCTCCCCCCTTCAGTTTGGCTTTTTCGCCTTGCTGCAACGGCAACAACCACACCCTTGAAGCCGGCTGGTCAGGAGAAAAAGCAAACTTGACTTGCTGCAAACTTGCTAAACATCAAAGCATCTCCACTGGCACACAGTCAGTGGCACGTTAATGAAGAGCTTTCCCGGGAAAACCCCCCTGCACGTGGTTTGAGGTTTACAGTCATGCCCCGGTTTTGCACGCCTCGGTTTTGCACTTCCCCGGTTTTGATTCATTCAGGATTTTGGCTATAAGGAGGACATTGGCTATAATTTTTTCACTCATTTCGAAGAAAAATAAAATATAAAATACTCTAAATTGCACAAAATTACGTTTTATCGAAAAAATATACTCAAAATTTCAGTTTTTCACAATATGGGTATCGAACGATCGGATTTTTTTCATACATTTCGAAAGTAATATATTTTTTTTAAAATACTCAAAAAATTTATAAAGCTGAGTGTCGTGTGAGCAGCAGCGCCGGGAAGATGGATTTTTGTGGCGTTCTTTTTGTGCTGTATTCGTGATCGTGTTCATGTCGAATTATGTGGAAGGTGCGAAGCCGCGTTTTAGGATTCTTGTGTCTTTGTTTTTTAATTGTTGTTTCCATCTGGAGTATTAGTTTTAAAATTATTTTCATTTTTTACAGCTTCCTGGAATTATTTTAAATCAAATGTCTACATGTAAATTTGTCTACTCACTATATGATTTATTTAAATGTTCATATTATTCCTTATCCTATTCCTTTCCTGTAATATACCATCTCCTCATACCATATATGATCAAACTGCTTAAATTAACGAAAGTTTCTAAAACAGCATGGGAACCATCTGGAGCATTTATATTTTAAATAACTGTTTTTTTACAGCTTCCTGGAATCATCTTGATTGTAGTTATTATATTTATTATATTTATTTTATTTACTATATTTATTATATTTATTATTTATCATTATTATAAAACTATATGCTTATTAGATAATACACTACAGACTCACATTTACACTTACAAATATTCAAATCATTAAATACATTACGCACTCAACCATGTTCATCGGCCCGATGTAATTCCCCTAACCCCCATTCCAAACCTCCCAAAAATATTCCGTTCACTTTTAAAAGTCGCATGGGTTCCCTGCACTTTTGCCACTAGTGAACAACAAAAACATCCCCTCCCAAATCCCCACGGGACTGTATGGGCGTAGCCTTGGAGCACAGAGTGGAAATTTACGTTCTTAGATATTCTTGGTTGTACCGGGCAGCAATCAAATTGTCTAAGAATATTGAATTGACCATTGTGGCACCCCCTACAGCGTGGTGCAGACCCGTTATGCTATGCTATGCTATGCTAATACTCAAAAAATTTATAAAGCTACGTATTTTTCGAAAAAAATACTCCAAATTTCAGTTTTTTTACAATATGGGCATGAAATGATCGGTTTTTTTCATACTCTTTGAATGTTATTTTTTAAATGCTCAAAATTTTCACAAAACTACGTATTTTTGAAAATATACTCAAAATCACAGTTGTTTACAAAGTGGGTATCGAAAGATCGGGTTTTTTCATACATTTCAAATATAATAACAACATTTGCGAAAATATGTAGCTCTGTGGAAATTTTAAGTATTTTAAAAAAATGTGTTATCACATTCGAAATATTTGAAAAAATCCTGATCATTTGATACCCATATTGTTAAAAAAACTCACATTTTGATTATTTTTTCAAAAATACGTTTTTTATGATTTTTTTAGTATTTACATTTTTTTAATAACTTTCGATATGTATGAAAAAATTCCGATCGCTTGATACCCATATTGTTAAAAACTGAAATTTTGAGTAATTTTTCGAAAATACATAGTTTTGTTAAATTTTTTAGTATTTTCAAAAAGTATTGTTTAAATTTTCAAAATGTGTGTGTGTGTGTGTGTGTGTGTGTGTGTGCAACCAACCAAACGGGACCACGCGGTCACTTCTTACAAATTGAGTTGTTTCCATGTTTTTTTTTTTTTTTTTTTAGATCTGCACTCTATACATGCAAATAACTCGCATAGGCATTTGGAAGGTGTTAGCTCTGCCGAGCTTCGGTGACCCATTTCTACGCTAGCTAGCCGAGCGTGAGGTACTTCAGCTTTATCGACAAGCCCCGCCCTGAAGAACGTTTGCACCAATCGGGTTCAAACGTTATTTAGAACTTACGAACTTTTGCCAAATGGACAAGGACCCAGCGCGTATATAGTTGATAGTAACAGTATTCCTAATTCCAGTCATAGCTCACCAAGCCGTGATGGCCTAGTGGTTAGCATTTTTGCTTACCAATCCAAAGGACGGGGGATCGAACCCCGACTCGAGCGAGTTTGATTTTTCGTTCATGTTCAGAGTTTCAAGATTTATAATTCCAATACTTTCTCGTTGGGAGCAGATGGGAATCGAACCCAGGACCATTCGCTTACACGCTTACAAAGCGAACTCCGTAACCAGTCAGCCACGGCCGCTCCTAATTGTTTAAATTTTAAAAATGTATGAAAAAATTCCGATCGTTTGATACCCGTATCGTAAAAAAAAATAATTTTGAGTAGTTTTTTGTAAAAACATAGTTTGGTGAAAATTTTGAGTATTTTCAAAAAATTGGTTATAACATTCGAAATGTATGAAAAAATCCCGATCTTTTGATACTTAGATTGTAAAAAACTGAGATTTTGAGTATTTTTCGAAAATGCGTAGTTTTGTGAAAATTTTGAGTATTTAAAAAAAATTGTTATTACATTCGAAATGTATGAAAAAATTCCGATCATTTGATACCCATATTGCAATCAGCAATTCCCCACGAAAACAGGCTCAAAATTTTTCTGAGGGTTTCCTGGCCGAAATAATTAGACCCGTATTCTTTTGTTTGGCCATTAGGGTGACCAACGCCGTGTTAGGGTGGTCTGAAAAATGGCCATTTTCGTCGATTTTCGCAAAAACAACTTTTTTCGAAAAATCGTAACTCCTCGCCATTTCAACCGATTTCAATTGTCTTATACGCAAATGAAAGGTGATAAGTTGGTCTTTCAAAGAAAAATAATAAAAAGTTTCAAAAATCTAACCTAACATATGAAAAGGGCGTATGAAACATTAAAATGCTGTTTTGACGGTGTCTGGACCAAAGAGCCTATGACTGGAAATATTTTTACCGGATTTCCCGGACATTTTTACGTAACATACTAAAAAATGGGAGGAGTTCATTAACAGGATTCCGAGATATGATTTTTTAAAAATAAAATCCGTGTTTTTCGACGCGCCGCGCGCAAAACCGGAAAATGACGAAATTGACAAAAAATCAACTTTTTTCACTAAAACTGCGATAACTTTAAAATTTCAGCGATGAACTATACATGTCTGAGTACCAAAATTTTTGTAATTAAAAGACGCAACTTTTGGCGCAACTTTGGTCACCCTAATGGCCAAACAAAAAAATACAGGTTTAATTATTTCGGCCAGGAAACCTTCAGAAAAATTTTGAGCCCGATCCGAGCACTTTAGTTTTTTTCCATGCTGTTTTCGTGGGGAATTGCTGAATAACAATAATTTTGATTATTTTTTCGAGAAACATTGCATTTTAAAATATAGGGAAAATACGTATTCATGAAATTATAATTTTAATGGATATCTGCTATCCTCCCGATTCCAAAACACTATAATTTTTTGATGTTTGCATGATTACTCATAATCTTTGTGCCTCAGTTATGCACGCCTTGGTTTTGTATCCCCCATATGCGGTGCTATACCGAGGCATGACTGTATACCGTTCAAGTTCCGGTGAACTGGAGAAATTTGATCAAAACTGGGTCTTTTGAGAGGTTTGTTGAAGTTAGACGTCACTTTGTATTTCTAAAAATCAAATTATTCGCTCTAGAGCATTGCCTTGGCGTTCTCGATTGCGAGAATCCTACTCGAAACTAGGTGTTCGAAGGCTTGATTGTTGAGGCAATGGAGTACCCGCAGTCGAGCAGTTTTTGACAGTTCGCTCCATAAGAAATACATTGTAGAAAAAAGCAAAAACTGCTCGAATGGAAATGCTCCATTGCAAACCTCTTTTTACACCTTAGCTTCCATCCACCCCGGGATTCGAACTGACGACCTTTGGATTGTTAGTCCAACTGCCTGCCAGCGACTCCACCGAGACAGGACCCAGGGAGACGACTCCTACACCTGGACTGAGCTAACGACCTAACCTTTTTTTTAGGTTAGTCCGGGGCCAACATTTACTTTTCTTGCGACGGAAGGCGTGATCAGACAAATCTCGTCTCGAAAAATGCCACCGGGACCATCTGGGATCGAACCCAGGCCGACTGGGTGAGGGGCAATCACGCTTACCCCTACACCACGGGTCCCGGTGTATTTGAAAACGTCAGTTAAATGATTCCATCTCAAAAAGTTTGCGTTGCTTGACTTCAACAAATCTAAAAGTCGTGATTTTCGGATCAAAGACCAGAAATCACTCACTGATCACGAATATGCTCAGAGAGGAGTGAAGCCAACAATATACCAGTGTGACCTGCGTTGGATT
The DNA here is from genome assembly GCF_016801865.2 of Culex pipiens pallens. Taxonomy (NCBI): domain Eukaryota; kingdom Metazoa; phylum Arthropoda; class Insecta; order Diptera; family Culicidae; genus Culex; species Culex pipiens. The sequence goes on along the minus strand of NC_068939.1, from coordinate 167,101,542 downwards.
GTCTATTTAAATTTCGCGAGGTGAATATTTGCTGTCAAATGTGTCTTTGATGTCGCGTAAAAAAATACTTTTTGCAATTCCGTCGTGAAACTACTTACTTTTCCTGTCATTCTTGAACGACGAAATAGCCTACTTTTCTGTACCAAAAATAACAGAATCGAATCGAATCGAAAATATATGCTGAAAAGTTCTACTTTTCAGCACTGAAATGGGTGCTGAAAATTTGAACTTTTCAGCACTTGTTTCGAAAAGTAACACTTTTCAACATTGTTTTGATTTAAACGATTTATTGACAAATACATGAAAATTTGACTTAAAATTTCACTCAAAGGGTGTTTTTCGGAATGGCAAAAAATGTTGTATGGAACTCGTTGCAAAACTTGATTTTTTAGCACTCGTCGTATTTATCCAACTCGGTGAACCTCGTTGGATAAATGTACGACTCGTGCTGAAAAAATCCTCTTTTTGCAACTTGTTGCATAAACTACTATTTTTAAATCAGTTACATAACGCAATCGGCATCTCAGAGCCCAATCTGAGCCAATCGCTAAGCAATCGATCAGAGAGGGGAGGGGAGAGCAAAAGAGAGAGTATTCAGCAGCGATTGGTGTGGTGGTGACAAGCGGTAGGAACGCATCAGAGCAGATTTGCGTCGTGTCCGAATCTCTTTAAGTAAAACAAAAATGAAAAGTTCTTTAATATGAACATTGAATGATTTTTATATGCACTGAAGTTGCATAATAACAGTGAAAACTTCATTCCTTACTCATTAGGCAGTTAATGAAAATTTATGACAGCCGTGACCCATTAACGGACCGGTTTTCTCACCCCCACAATCACGATCCAACCCCCGTCATCATTCGTTATTAACGCCTTTTCGCACCGTTCTGATTGCAAAACTTTGTCTCGTTATTATTTCAACTGTGAAACCTCCAACAATAGTTTTTCCCGAGACAAAAAGAAAAACTTTAAAAAGACATTTCAAATTTCAATAACCCCTTCTGCCATTAGGAGCCGCCACCTTAAGCTGCAAAGTTTCCGCGATCCATAATCTGGGCTCAATCTGAGAGGGCGCCAAGAAGTTGCGCTTCTCTCAATTAAGGTTGACGATCCATCACTCCTGGAGACGCAGCACCCCCTTAAGCGGCCTCCATTAATTCATCTTTTCCACAGCTAGAAAGGTCCGGAACGAGAAATTTCCCGGAAAAAGGGGGAGGAGAAGTGAATAGAGGATAAGCGCTCTGTGAGTTGGGCAATTTCCTTATTAAGATGAACGAGGGGGGTGGATGAGCTCTTATTTTTGCGTGAAAATGGTAAAGACGAGAGGTGGATCCACTTGACTCTAATTGATAAAGTTGCCCTGAAATCACTCAAATGGGCTATCCCACCAGCTTGCTCTGGGTGCTAAAGGCGGTCGAGTTGGGCTCGTAGTGTGCGGTCGTAGTAAGCGGTCGTGTTTGAATGATGCTGGATAATGTGGATTGTTCCTTGAAATTCACTAAAACCAAGTACACCAACGAGTAGAGCAACTTTTTGTGAACATTTCTGTTTATTTACACTTTTATTAAAAGTTATGCTATTCCTTTTACAAGCATTTTAAAAAAATATTTCAAAAATGCATTCTAAGCAGTCGAGTGCATTGGGCCACGCCCATTTTTCTATTTTCAGCTTAGTTCTTTTTTTCTTCCAACGCGCTTTTGGGTCTGCTTAGTGCTGCCAAAATTGATGAAATTTTAAGCGAACACTCACGATCGCATTTACAAAGAAAGTTTCCTGGCAACACCACAAGCGCTGCTGGTGGTGTTGGTGGCCACCCTTTGTTCTTTCTTTGCCTTCGCTTCTCGCTCGGTTTTCTTCAGCCTTCGATTGGAATGGGTGGTCAAAATTGAAACGTCAAAAGACTTAGCGCGTTTGTTTTTTTGATGGCGCTTGCTAATTATTTACATGTTTCGGGATTATTTTTCAAGTGAGTGACTAAGTAATGGTCAAAAGAACATGTTGCCGGTAGTTGGAAGCAATTTTATATCTTAAGCGCTTTGAAATCGTTAGCGCAAGTGAAAAGATATTGATGGCGACTTTCGTTAAGCAGTCAACATCTCATCTTGCGTGTGGATGTGTGTGCCACCAAAATGATGAGAAATGGTCTCGCAAAATAGAAATTATGATCAAAAACGCATTAAATTTGATCTTTTTGGCCAGTAAATGGCATAAATTTACGTGCTTATTCGAGGCGGTGCTGTTGCTGGTAAGTTTATAGCCTAAATAATATTTTTGGAGCTTTAATCGAGCATCAAACTCTTCATATGACGAAGATAGGCGTTTGATTAGAAAGGGTATATTTCCCCTATATCGTACACGAGAATTCACCCCTAATTCAACCAAAGATCGTCGCGCCCCTAGTGGCGGATATCGGCATAAGCCGTCTTCTCAGACGGGGAGCATTCAGCGATTATGTGAAAAGGGGCATCAAAAATTACGATACCCAATTAATTATTTGATAAATATTGCAAAATTGTTTAATTGTTTAATTTTTTAATTGTTAAATTGTCAAATTGTTAAATTGTTAAATTGTTAAATTGTTAAATTGTTTAATTGTTTAATTGTTAAATTGTTTAATTGTTTAATTGTTTAATTGTTTAATTGTTAAATTGTTAAATTGTTAAATTGTTAAATTGTTAAATTGTTTAATTGTTTAATTGTTAAATTGTTAAATTGTTAAATTGTTAAATTGTTTAATTGTTAAATTGTTAAATTGTTTAATTGTTTAATTGTTTAATTGTTTAATTGTTTAATTGTTAAATTGTTAAATTGTTAAATTGTTAAATTGTTAAATTGTTAAATTGTTAAATTGTTAAATTGTTAAATTGTTAAATTGTTAAATTGTTTAATTGTTTAATTGTTTAATTGTTTAATTGTTTAATTGTTTAATTGTTTAATTGTTTAATTGTTTAATTGTTTAATTGTTTAATTGTTTAATTGTTTAATTGTTTAATTGTTTAATTGTTTAATTGTTTAATTGTTTAATTGTTTAATTGTTTAATTGTTTAATTGTTTAATTGTTTAATTGTTTAATTGTTTAATTGTTTAATTGTTTAATTGTTTAATTGTTTAATTGTTTAATTGTTTAATTGTTTAATTGTTTAATTGTTTAATTGTTTAACACTCAAAATGTCAAAATGTCAAAATGTCAAAATGTCAAAATGTCAAAATGTCAACATGTCAACATGTCAAAATGTCAAAATGTTAGTAAAAAAATCGAAATCAAATTATTCGCTCTACAGCATTGCCTTGGCGTTCTCGATTGCGAGATTCCTACTTGAAACTAGGTGTACGAAGACTTGATTGTTGAGGCAATTGCAAACCTCTTTTTACACCATAGCTTCCATCCACCCCGGGATTCAAACTGTCGACCTTTGGATGGTTAGTCCAACTGCCTACCAGCGACTCCACCGAGACAGGACCCAGGAAGACGACTCCTACACCTGGACTGAGCTAACGACCTAACCTCTAGGTTAGACTGGGGCCAACATTTACTTCCCCATCCGATGGAAGGCGTGATGAGACAAATCTTGTCTCGAAATATGCCACCGGGACCTTCTGGGATCGAACCCAGGCCGACTGGGTGAATATCAGCAGCTTTTAATATCAAAAAGACTATTTTGTTGTTTAAAAATAATTTGTTTTTTTTTTTGTTATTTTGTAAAAGCCTTCGAGGCTTAAAATTTTAATGATTGTTTGGGGTAATTCTGGTCCATGATCTCGAATTGTATGTTTATGTTAAGTTAATTGTAGTAAATTTCAAGTTTAAAGCTCAAACCAACACCACCAAAATATAACCGGTTTTGCACAGAAATTATTTCAACTGCTAAACCATACTTCAGACAGTTAATATTTGAATATAAAGGCAAACAAAACAGGCTTTATTGACTCAGTTGATATTCAGTTAAGACTGCATAATGCTGATAATTAAAACGACAAAAACAATATATTCAAATTCCCACTTCCATTAATTAAATAAAGCTTTTCTCCCATCAACTAAGAAACAATGGCATGGTAATTGGCGCCAGAATCAATTGGTTGCCCAGGTGAAAACTAAGCTCTACCAACTCTTTCTTCCATACTCCATCTGCGGAGCAGATCCAAACCAATTACGGGTGGGCTGATTCGCAGCGTAAGTTCGGATTTGCTCCGATTTAGCCATGGAAACCAAACGTAATCGGATAAACCACACCACGGATTTGGGAACCTGGACGAGCAGCCTGTTCGACGTTGTCGTGCTATCTTGAGGCACGTCGCTTTTTTACGTTTCGAGAAAAAAGCGTTTCTGGGCATTATCCCAAAGTTTGGTTAAATTTGGTTGCCGGAATCCCGAGTTATAATTACAAATGTTTACGGTAGTTGGGCATTTACGTGTGTCAAACGCGTTCTGACCTGAAATCCCTTTGGCCAGTTGTCGCACTTACAGCTATTTTCAGCGAGTGTCAAGATAGCACGACAAGATTAAAAATTGAATATCTCAGGATTGAAATCGAATTTTGGGAATCTGTGAAGGTCAAAAGGTGAGGGTGAGCTGGCGTTCTTAACTCAATTTGACCCAAAATTCACGTGCGACAAAATAGAACGACGAGTTGCAAGAAAAATCAAACTCAATGGAGGAGGTGGTGAAAAGGGTGGTAATGAAATTTGCCTCAAATTTTCGAAAGTCTGGCACAAAAGAGTCCCTGACCGCGATGATGTGATGATAATTTTTTTTTTGTGGGACATTCTGCTCGAAAAAAAATAACTTTTTGTAAACAGAAAAAAAGCTGCCGTTTTTATTACAAACAAGCTTCTATCAGTAATCAATTCACAATGGAACCCACCTGCACTCATATTGCATCATGCGAAAACTTTGACGCAGGAAGCTCTTAACCAGTTCAGTTCAGATAATCCTTTGAAAAGAAACCACTTTGCTCGTGGAAATTGCATTACAACCTGGTCGTAGTAGTCGTCGTCGTCGTTTTTCACTCGCAGCGGATATTGTTTACCAAACTTTTGTGCAAATGTTGGGGTTGGGTTGGGGGGAAAACTTTGCGTTACTTTCTTGCTCCGTGAGACTTTTCCGAAAGTTTGGCGGCTGCTCCTCGGGTGTTGTTGTATCTTGCAGTTTCTGGTGCTTTTGAGATTTATTTTTTGCATGGAAACCAGCACACCGGAGCTTGCATTAGGTGAAGCATACTTTCTTCTTTTTGAAAACTCATGATTTTATTTATTATGGAAAAAAAACCTGTATTGGTTACGATATCAAAAAGTTATTTTTGCTTGATTTCCGATTCGTTTTGCCTTAATCCAGCGTTATAAATCAAAAATGTTGAAAAAGGAATGAAACAAAAAATAAAGTTATACTGAGTTTATTAAAAAGCGATCTCAAACAGGTGTGAATAAAACATTAAAATTTCTGGAATTAAATTTTCAGATTGGAATTTTTAAAATTTCATTCCGTTTAAGAAATCGTTTGTTAATTAGGAGAGAAAAGTTTATGACCACACTTTTTTAAGTGCCGTAAACCGGGATGATTTTGACCGGTTTAAGATATTTCCGCGAATTGAAGAGTACAAATTTAAAACGTACGGAATGCCCGAGCAGACGGAAATAACGTGGGAATAACATTTTTTGTTATTTGAAAATACTAGGCCAATAACATTTTATGTTATTTATAACAAGATTTGTTATTAGCCGTTATGATTTGTTTGTTATTGGATTGTTATTGTAATAACAGACTAATAACATTTTGAGTTATTCTTCGAACAAATCTTTGTTATTATTTTTTGTTATTTTAACAACTAATCCGATCATCCCAATAACAGTTGGCGGAATTCTTCCATAACAAAAAATGTTATTCCAAAGTTGTTTTGGCTGTCAACCAACATCAGACAAATAAAAAAATTTGTTATGATAACATAAACTGTTATTAATAACATTTTTTTTAATTCTTCGAACAAATCTTTGTTATTATTTTTTGTTATTTTAACAACTAATCCGTTCTAGAATCCGATCATCCCAATAACATTTGAAGATATTCTTCCATAACAAAAAAATGTTATTCCGAAGTTGTTTTAGCTTTCAGCCGATATCAGACCAATAACAATTTTTGTTATGATAACATAAACTGTTATTAAACTCTTATGAAAAAATGGATTTTTCAAGAAGATTCCATAACATTTTCTATTATTTTAACAATATTTGTTATTGAAATGGCATGAATTTAGTTATTACCGTCTGCCCGGGTTAAAGAAGAAGTTTTCATAAAACTTTGAAATGTTTAAAAAGATAGTTAACTATAACTAATAAAATATTGATGAATTTCATTATGCTGATATTCTCAAAGTGTCATGATTTTCTCAATGAAAATGAGTTCGAATCGAAAAACGGAGAGCATTTTCGGACAATTTTCCACAAGGTAAGGACAAAATTAGTATTAAAAATAAATTTCATTTGTTTATAAGCATTTCTGATAGAACAAATTTATTTAAAAAAAAAACTTTATTTTTTTTATTTGAATTCAGTTTGTAATGCAATATGAATAGATAATTTTGTTAACAAAATAAGTTTTAAAGAATTTTAGGCAAAATTCTGACTTTTCAATTTGTTTACCTAAAATAAATATGAATGTTAAAAGCATTAGCATCAGTATTAGTGCTCACCCGTAGTTGCAACTTCGTTATAATAGATATGAATTTTGTTAAAAGGTATAGAAACCTAGTTAACTAAATAATAGCATTGATATTTTTTCTTAAAAACTGTAGCAGCAACCTAAAAGATGGAACATTAAACGTAAACATAAAATTTGAACGCTTCAAATCTGATTTTAACAAGAAAAACTATGACTTGATAGTCACCCCGAAATTCAAAATAAGAACTTTTTCTTCAAATACTATCGAAAAAAACCTTTCCAAAACTAGTGCATAGACCTTGTGTGGCCTGCCCCAGTACATGTTTTAAATATATAATCTTGAGACAAACCTTACCTGTTGGAAAATATTTCAGAAATGAATTGAAATCCTATCAGTGTCACCCCGGTTTACGGTACCAGGTGGAAATTCCAAAAAAAAAATACAGTTTTTCGTTTTTTTTAAAGAGTGCCCATGAGTAACCATTTCTAAAAATATTTTTTTTGTGAAAATTCTGAAAATTTCTTATAAATTCGTCCTAAAATACATTGAAGACCTAAGACGGTTGCTTAAATTTATGTTTTCAAAGCCTTACCTAAACAAGCTTAAAAAATAAACTTTTTAAAAATTCTTTACGAAGTAGGCCGATTTCGACCAATTTGTATTTCTTTATTTTGCTCAAACTTTTTGCGGCTTACTTGAAAAACATTGCTTATTTTTTAAGTAACTTGTTTTCACTAAAATACAATTTCCCAATATTTTGGGGACATAAAAGCCGCTACATTTGAGGTAACGTGCACAAAAGTTTTTTTTAAATGTTTGTGTGTGTGTTTTTTTTAAACAAAAATAGAATTTAGAAAAAAAATCACTTAAAATTTTTAGGTAAAATTTAATTTGCAGTCGAAAAGTAATTTACATAAGAAATATTGAATGTTTGGCCCATTTGAAATGTTTTTCTTGATTCCTAAATTTTCAAAATATTGTTTACAAAAAGATCCTAAAATTTCACAAATGTTTCTTATTTGTATTTCAACATTAGGAGTTGGACCCTTAGTTGCTATGATATTGACATTATAAAATGTGGGAAAGTTTTAATGAGACATGAAACATTTTAATTTTCTTGTTTCTTTTTCTTATATTCGGAACCAGAGGTTTAATCTTCAAAGTCTCTTAAACAATTTTATTCAAAATTTTCTTAATTTTTCGAAAAAAATATTCTCTGGAATTGATAATTATAGACACTATTTTAAAAAATAGATAAACAGGAATTTTTCAGTTTAAATTAAACATTAAATGGCTATATCTTGAAAACGGTACTTTATCAAAAAATTTGAAAATACTTTTCGCTGTAATATTTTTAACATTAAAAACTTTATTAATTAAAATTTCTAGTGTTTCCAAAAACCATTTAAAAATTAAAAATTTTAGGAAATTGAATTTTTGGGAATAAAATATTTTTAAAAGCTACATATTTTTCAGTGTACCTTTTTTTTGCTCATTTGTGAAATTTTATGATCATTTCGAAAAAAATATTTGGAATTTTTTTAGAATCTTTACTTGCATTTCGAAAGGGTACAATATTGAATATTTGGCTCTTTTAAAATGTTAGTATTGATTCGAAAATGTTCAACTTATCTATTTCGACAAGGTCAAAAATATCGCAATTTTTTATTTTAGTTTACATTGAAAATTCGACAGTTAGTTGCAGAAATTTATAGCTTTACATAATTGTTTTTGATCACCGGAAGTTAATTATAATTATTTGCTTATATTGGCAATTAGCGGCGAGAAATATTAAACTAACCTAGGACAGAAAGAGGAGAGACAGAATTGAAGATCGCGACAACAGTTTTTACAAACCTTTTGTCACATGGTGGATAGATCCAGACAGGGCGCTGGCAGTTATAAGGGGAAAGGAGGTGAAGAAGCTAAGGGCCATTCATTCTAAGTGTAATATTTGGTTGAACTAGGAATAGACCCCTATTCCATTAACCGACACAGAAGGTATCGGAGAATGTCCCACATAGTTGACACACGATAATCTCTTTTCGTGTTTCGTCATCTATGGGACGACCCGCGATCTTCAATTCTGTCTCTCCTCTTTCTGTCCTAGGTTAGTTTAATATTTCTCGCCGCTAATTGCCAATATAAGCAAATAATTAGAAATTTATAGTTAAAATCAATCTTTATGTGGCCTTATCTTAAAAAAGGGTTCATATTAACATTAATCCACTTTGTATTTTCACAGATAATTTCCAGACAATTTGATCACTATGGTAATAATATAGGATTTAACTAAATCTGTGACATTCGGATGTTGTAAGTAAGTAGCATAGAGTAAAGAAATCTGTTTAGTTTTGACAAATCGTTGTTGATATTTTATTTAAGTACATCAACAATTTTATTGTACGACGATTGAGTGTGCCAAAATTGTCCATCCATAATCATAAATTCCGCCTCTAACCTCTAATCAACATTTCCTCGTGAGAATCACTCCGGCCGAGATGATACACACAATGTCCCATAAACATTATAAATACATTTGAAATATATTTGTGCGAGCATATCTCATTCCACATGTAAACCAATCCTGGGGAAAGGGATCTCCTTCTCCGCCGTGATAGAGCCGTTGTCATTTATCAGCCTACGAGTGAGACGGGTGGCCTGGCCACTCTGAATTATTGAGAATGCAATCGAGGAACCCCCCCCCCCCCCCCCCCCTTCTAAGGAAAAGCCTTCCTCCCCCACCCCATGTCTCCTTACATCACATTTCCATAATGCCTTCGACAGACCACATTTTAGGGTGGTTCTCTCTTGTTCGCAACAAAGCTACCATTCATCATAGAATAAATTGCGATCATAAATTCATGGAGCGAGAGAGCACTAAGAATTAATATTTCAAATGTTTGTGTGAATATGCAACACCTTGAGCTGGTGTGTGTGGGTGTGTGGTTGGATGTGTGTGAGAAAGGGGCAAGTTTCCCGTTTTGAAGCCTCCGCTTCTCTGTACTAATGGGTGTGATACAGACAGCTTCAGAGCAGCACCAGCTGAGGTGTGGTTGCATACCTTTAGGGGAGTCTCACTTTCAAACTTCTCAGGTGTAATAGCACTGGCATGCAAGAAGTTTTGATCAGGTTCGATAATGCCATTTTACATTGATGGGGCTAGTTTGAGACATCGGAAAGATAGAGAAGTTTTGTGACTCACATTATAAAACATATTATAGTGAAGATTTCTTTTGCATGACAAAACACGTGCAAAAAATTCCCTTTGAAAATCAAAAAAAAATCTGCAGCGAAATTCAATATTCAATTCAAAATTTAAAATTGTCAAGTCTCCCGTACACCAGTCGACTCCACGACCCACGAGTTATAGTTAATTTTAATAAACTATCAATGTTAAATTACTTTCCGTCTCCCAAAAGAGAAACTCTTGGGTGCATTATAGCCTAGGCTGGGGCCGACTAACATACGATTAACATATTGTTCGGTCAGATTGGTTACTCAGTTTAGGTTTAATTAGTCGTGGGCCCGGGTTCTTCAATCATTATTCTCTACAGGGAAATTAATTCCTTTGCAAAACAATTAATTGTGTCTAAACTAAAAACTAAAAACTAAAAACTAAAAACTAAAAACTAAAAACTAAAAACTAAAAACTAAAAACTAAAAACTAAAAACTAAAAACTAAAAACTAAAAACTAAAAACTAAAAACTAAAAACTAAAAACTAAAAAAAAAAAACTAAAAACTAAAAACTAAAAACTAAAAACTAAAAACTAAAAACTAAAAACTAAAAACTAAAAACTAAAAACTAAAAACTAAAAACTAAAAACTAAAAACTAAAAACTAAAAACTAAAAACTAAAAACTAAAAACTAAAAACTAAAAACTAAAAACTAAAAACTAAAAACTAAAAACTAAAAACTAAAAACTAAAAACTAAAAACTAAAAACTAAAAACTAAAAACTAAAAACTAAAAACTAAAAACTAAAAACTAAAAACTAAAAACTAAAAACTAAAAACTAAAAACTAAAAACTAAAAACTAAAAACTAAAAACTAAAAAACTAAAAACTAAAAACTAAAAACTAAAAACTAAAACTAAAAACTAAAAACTAAAAACTAAAAACTAAAAACTAAAAACTAAAAACTAAAAACTAAAAACTAAAAACTAAAAATCAAAAACTAAAAACTAAAAACTAAAAACTAAAAACTAAAAACTAAAAACTAAAAACTAAAAACTAAAAACTAAAAACTAAAAACTAAAAACTAAAAACTAAAAACTAAAAACTAAAAACTAAAAACTAAAAACTAAAAACTAAAAACTAAAAACTAAAAACTAAAAACTAAAAACTAAAAACTAAAAACTAAAAACTAAAAACTAAAAACTAAAAACTAAAAACTAAAAACTAAAAACTAAAAACTAAAAACTAAAAACTAAAAACTAAAAACTAAAAACTAAAAACTAAAAACTAAAAACTAAAAACTAAAAACTAAAAAACTAAAAACTAAAAACTAAAAACTAAAAACTAAAAACTAAAAACTAAAAACTAAAAACTAAAAACTAAAAACTAAAAAACTAAAAACTAAAAACTAAAAACTAAAAACTAAAAACTAAAAACTAAAAACTAAAAACTAAAAACTAAAAACTAAAAACTAAAAACTAAAAACTAAAAACTAAAAACTAAAAACTAAAAACTAAAAACTAAAAACTAAAAACTAAAAACTAAAAACTAAAAACTAAAAACTAAAAACTAAAAACTAAAAACTAAAAACTAAAAACTAAAAACTAAAAACTAAAAACTAAAAACTAAAAACTAAAAACTAAAACTAAAAACTAAAAACTAAAAACTAAAAACTAAAAACTAAAAACTAAAAACTAAAAACTAAAAACTAAAAACTAAAAACTAAAAACTAAAAACTAAAAACTAAAAACTAAAAACTAAAAACTAAAAACTAAAAACTAAAAACTAAAAACTAAAAACTAAAAACTAAAAACTAAAAACTAAAAACTAAAACTAAAAACTAAAAACTAAAAACTAAAAACTAAAAACTAAAAACTAAAAACTAAAAACTAAAACTAAAAACTAAAAACTAAAAACTAAAAACTAAAAACTAAAAACTAAAAACTAAAAACTAAAAACTAAAAACTAAAAACTAAAAACTAAAAACTAAAAACTAAAAACTAAAAACTAAAAACTAAAAACTAAAACTAAAAACTAAAAACTAAAAACTAAAAACTAAAAACTAAAAACTAAAAACTAAAAACTAAAACTAAAAACTAAAAACTAAAAACTAAAAACTAAAAACTAAAAACTAAAAACTAAAAACTAAAAACTAAAAACTAAAAACTAAAACTAAAAACTAAAAACTAAAAACTAAAAACTAAAAACTAAAAACTAAAAACTAAAAACTAAAAACTAAAAACTAAAAACTAAAAACTAAAAACTAAAAACTAAAAACTAAAAACTAAAAACTAAAAACTAAAAACTAAAAACTAAAAACTAAAAACTAAAAACTAAAAACTAAAAACTAAAAACTAAAAACTAAAAACTAAAAACTAAAAACTAAAAACTAAAAACAAAAAACTAAAACTAAAAACTAAAAACTCAAAAATAAAAACTAAAAACAAAAAACTAAAAACTAAAAACTAAAAACTAAAAACTAAAAACTAAAAACTAAAAACTAAAAACTAAAAACTAAAAACTAAAAACTAAAAACTAAAAACTAAAAACTAAAAACTAAAAACTAAAAACTAAAAACTAAAAACTAAAAACTAAAAACTAAAAACTAAAAACTAAAAACTAAAAAAGCATAAGCATAAGCATAAGCATAGGTGCCCACCCGCAGTTGCTACTCCGTTATTGACCAGGACCTCCAGAAGTTACATCCACGAGCCGTGGAAGATGAGTGGGTGCTATCTTTCCTCGCTTCGCAACTTCTCAAAGGCCCCTATCATGCTGATCAATACCGGCGCCGGCCACGACCAGTGGTAGAGTCACGGGGAAGTGGATGGGAATGTTAGTCCGATACTTGAGTGATAGAGACCGCCCAATCGACTGCTTCTCCGACAAAGTATCACATGAGTTTTGAGGGGGTTAGTAGATGGGTATGAGGTCAGGATTCACGAGTGGCAGTGATGTGACCATGAGCATTTTGTTTATCGGTTGAAAATTTTAAATCTTAGGCAGCCGGCTGCGGAAAGATACATAATTGATTATTTAAAAAGTGTTTTAATCGAACGCGTGCCAACCGAGCAGTGGTGCTATGGGCTGGACTTTTTAGTATATTTTTACTGTTTGTACAATTTAGATAACGCGAGCAAATTACAAAAATAATAAATAAAAGACGCTTTACTCTTCATAAAATCGGTAATTTGATGAGTTAATACTAAAACTGCCAGTTGGAATAAATTATTACGATCAACGAATATAAACGAAAAGAAAACAGGACACCACGTAACCGATTGTAATGAAATTAAAACAATAACTTAAACGAACTAAACCGGCGGCGTGCCTTCCAATCAACGATGATAAAAGAAGGACTTATAAAATATCAAATAAAAGAGAAACGAAACTAGCGACGCGAAGTGTTGTTACTCCAATTGCATTTGCCGTAATAACATAAAAAAATTATTTTCTATCCCGACCGCCGCGTAACTCGTATTAACTTTTCTTGGCCTTGCGTGTTTGAAATGAATTATTAATCAATCATATTATTAAAACACAAAAACCTCGACGAACTCAACCGGCGGCATGCCTTCCGATCCACGATGATAATGGAAGGACTGATTTTATCACTACTACCGAGAAAAAGGTCGCAAAAATTACGATCATACGCATGGCCCCGCTGGTCACAATCGACTCGATTTTACGATTGATGCGATATTTTATATATATTTAAAAATGAATAGCAGCACTCTTTCATTCACTCTGACGTACTCAAACACTCACATGCACACACACATACACACACACACACACACACACACACACACACACACACACACACACACACACACACACACACACAGAGGTCATAAAACGAAATAAACTTTGGAACTATGCTGGATATAGTCAGCACTTTAAATCATTAAAATAGATAAAGTTGGTGCTTGCAATTTTTTTCTCAGTTTACCATTGCCTACTCAATGTTGGGTTCGATCCTCAAAGGCAATGAGGAATCAGTAATTCCAATCAAGCGTGTCAACTGACATAACTCACTTGATATCTCGGTTCTCAAACTTTCAAGCGACACTCGCAAATCACAACACATTCATTCACTCTCACTTTCATTCCTAAAACAACATAGAACGTGCACCCGAGTTCAGAACAAAGAAGTTCATTGTTGTCCGGTGTCACCAAGCGCAGCATCGGTGTCGTCGAACCAAACTGAGTTCGACAGGTTAGCATCGACCAGTTCTCCCTCTTTCATGCTGGGGGAATCTAAGGCCGATTTTCTTCCGTACACATATAAAAAAAACAGCACACACACAAGCACTCGCGAAAAACTTTTTGCATTGAAGTATGCCGCAAGAATCGACGCGAACTGGACGAAGACACCCCGCAAACGAAACTAATTCTTCAAAACTAAGCTCCTTGAACTGTCATAACTTTCTTGTTTCACCATTTCCAACAACCACGACACAGTGTGAAAATTTCACGTTTAAAATCCAATAAACTGGTCACACTCAAACTAAAAACTAAAAACTAAAAACTAAAAACTAAAAACTAAAAACTAAAAACTAAAAACTAAAAACTAAAAACTAAAAACTAAAAACTAAAAACTAAAAACTAAGAACTGTAAACTAAAATCTTCACCATACGATTAAATTTTATGGGTCAAAAATTTTAAAAAATGGTCAAAATCTTCACTTTTCCAAAAAACTTTTTTATTAAATTTCGATAAGGCCGTTGCAAATATTTTTTGAAGTTTATGTCCCTCGCCCCTGACCAAAGTCGAGGGGGCGCATAAAACTAAAAAAGTTTAACAATTGAATTCACGAGCCATGGTTTTAACATTTAATGAAAAAAGTGTTTTAAAATGCATTATACACTTGTCCAGATGTTTTGCAATCAATAGTTTCAAAAATATCTAAGTATTGACGAAAATTTTAATTTTTGGGAAAAAAAAAGTTTTTGCGATGCTGTGCACTAGAATTTCACAAAAATTCAAGATATTTATAATCCTGCCCAAACATGCTAAATATGATTAACAATTCAGAAAAATGCATTTCAGATTGTTTTCAGTTGATTTAACTTCTATTTTTGTTAAAAAAAAATAAGTTTTCTGAAAAAAAAAAATTTTTGCCCCCTGATTTTTCAGACCGATTTTGAAGGGGGGGCGACATAAACTTTGAAAAATATTTGCAACGGCCTAACTTTTGAAAAAAAAAAACAAACAAAACCCTTATGTTTATACATCAAAACAATTCTGCTCTTCAACTTTGTAGAACATTGTTACACTCTAAAAAATAACCCTGCAAACTTACAAAAAACACGAAATTTTGAACTGAAAACCGTGCACCAAATGAAAAAAATATTCTTCTGGGTTATTGCAGATTCATAAAGCACATTAAATTTCCCATAAAATGATATGTCTCACCTTTTTGACAGTTGAGTAACAGGAAATGGCAGCGCTTTTAAAACTAGTTTAATTTTTTTTAATGAAATATAATTTTTTTTTCGAAATTTATAGTACGCCATCAAAGCGGGTGTCCAATTTTACTTAAGAGCAAGTCCACGAACAGACCATACCCCTATCAGCCAGTAATTTTCAGGGGTTGTTTGCACATATAAAACTAATATCTGGTCAAAATTTGAGCACTCTAGATCAACGGGAAGTGGGGCAAATCGGGACACAAAGTTTGATGGTTTAAAAACGTCAAAAATCTTAAAAAGGCTGTAGCTTAGACAAAATTCAATTGAATTAAAATTTCTAAATGCATCTGAAAGGGCTTAAAAATCCAACAAAATGCGGGGTGAAGTATCTCAATTGGTTAAATCTAAAGCGAGCTATTGGCATTTTAGTAAAAAAATAGTACCAGATATCAACTCGATTCAAACTGGAGCTTGTAGGAGACATCTAGGACTACCTTCTGAGACTGACAACGCTTTGGGTAAGGCAGTTTGACACATAAAATAGACACTTTTACTTATAGTGAATTTTTTGTGCGTAAGCTTTTGCTCGGGGGACCCTTTTAGATCCCATTTTCTTTTATCATATTCTTAATTCTTCTTCTTATTCTTCTTTAATTTTTAAAGGGTTTTAAAAAGGATGAAAATAAACATTTTAATGCATGTTTCTATTGTAAAATTGTCTTAGGAACACGAATATATTAAAATTATCACCTGAAAATGGGATCTAAGGGGTTTCCCGAGCAAAAATTTACACCCTAAAAATTCACTAAAAATAAAAGTGTCTATCTTATGTGTTAAACTGCCCTACCCAAAGGAACACCCAATTTGATGGCGTACTCAAAATTCCGAAAAAAACGTATTTTTCATCATAAAAAAGTAAAAAAAATAGTTTTAAAATCGCTGCCATTTTTCGTAACTTGACTGTCGGGGCAGAGGGGGGCAGAATGGACCGAAGGGGGGGGGGGAAGGGCAGAATGGGCCACCCTTGGTTTTGGGCTTTAGAATGGATTTAAGACAAGGGACTTATAAAGGACGTCACATAACATCACCATAACGAAAATGACGGTTGAATTCATTTTATTTTTCGAATTATGAGCAAAAATGTAAATTTATTGACAAAACCACGCAAATGTTGTTTCTGAAAATTTAGATAGTTTGAAAAAGTTTGTTCAATGTTTAGAATGTTAACAGGATCTATTACGAAGGTAATCAAACAACAACGGAATCTTCAAATCATTTAGAGGCTTGGTGGTGGAAGTGTTGAATTAAAATCCAATTGGGAGCAGAATGGACCACCCTTTTCCTGCCTTATAAAAACAATAAAAAAAAAACGAAATTTGAGCTAAATGGATCATTTCACTCCTGGTAGCTTCACAAATCACGTATTATATATTATTAGTTGATTTTTTACTTGTGTTGATGTTTATTTGTAAAAATAGTATCTTATTACACATTTTTACACTAATTGCAAAAATGTTTGTTTTGGTAAGTGACTATTTTTATAAAAGTGGTATAACTTCATGAAAACTATTTAGAAAAGTCCCTTAAGACATTTCTTATCTCCCTTCAACGTTGTATTAGACGAAATGGCTTGTTTTCTAAGCTGGCCCATTCTGCCCCGCACCCTGGAAAAGTAGTCGAATTTTTTTTTTAATTCAAGCTAAGAACTTTCATCAACCAAGTATACAACATTAGCGTGTCCCAAAAAAATACGAAGTCGAGGAAATCAATGTGCTCAATTCTCAAATGATAGAAAATCATGTTAGAAACAACTCTCTCATACATGAAAACTTTCGGAAAAATCGTTTACCACGTTCCCTGGGCATTTTTTTTAAGTCAGTTTTTTTCGTCAATTTCACAAAATCTGCTTAGAAAAAATGGAAAATTTTTAAATTTTAAATAGCCTATTCAATTAAATGATGGTCTGTGGTCCAATAAACAAGTTAATGTATCGATTTAGCCTTTTAAAATCTTGTTTTGACTTTCCCGGTAGCTTTTATATCGAAAAATACGAGTTTTTGCTTTACTTTTTTTCAATCTTTTCCCTCGGTATTGAACACAAAAATTTCCTCATCTGTAAGAATACATGCATCTTGTAGGAAATTTTCCGCCGAAGATATTTGTCTCAGCAACTTTGAAGTTTCATCATTTCTGAGCTGAGATATTCCAGTTTTTGTGAAGAGAGAATATTGAATTTTTGAAAATGTTGAAATTTATCATCATTGGCATACAATATTAAGGGAAAATTAAGCATGATTTGAAGAGAGGCTATATCGCATCTGTTTTTAAATATAATTAGCTCATCCTCTAATACTAAGGCCACCTGGTGTTGTTTTCTCATGGCACACTACGTGCTAAATCAATGAATTACTTTTAGTAAATAACTCATATTTAGAGCATTTTCCATTTAAGCCAATCGATTGACGTTTGCTGCGTTTCCATGGATACAAATAAACAAATAACAAATATAAGGTTCGATTGAACGCATTTCCGTGATCTGAACCACAACGTAACGTTTACGCTCCCTACTTATAACTCTTGTTGATAAATCCGATGTTCAATTAAATTAAAAATAACACTAAGTATTTAGAATTTATTCTATAGGGATCCATCGATTAATCACGTAGACATTTTTGTTAATCTCAGCCCCCTCCCCTTCTCGTAGTCAATTGTCCAAAAAATATTATTTTTTGTATGGAGCGTGGACAAATGCCATCCCCGTACAATAGAACCTTATATTTCGATGTCTCTGTGCTGATTTTCCTATCTAGTTTGCATAAGAGAGCACAGATGCATCGATTTGTTATTTGTTTATTTGTATCCATGAAACACAGCAAACGTCAATCTGGCTTTAATGGAAAATGCTCTAAATATGAGTTAATTACTAAAAGTAATTCATTGATTAAGCAAGTAGTGTGCCATGAGAGAACAACACCAGGTGTCCTTAGTATTAGAGGATGAGCTAATTATGTTTAAAAACAGATGCGATATAGCCTCTCTTCAAATCAGGCTTAATTGTCCATTAATATTGTAAGCCAATTATGATAAATTTCAACATTTTCAAAAATTCAATATTCTTTCTTCACAAAAACTGGAATATCTCAGCTCAGAAATGATGAAACTTCAAAGTTGCTTAGACGAAAATCTTTGGCGGAAAATTTCCTACAAGATGCATGTATTCTTACAGATGAGGAAATTTTTGAGTTCAATACCGAGGGAAAAGATTGAAAAAAGTAAATCGAAAACTCGTATTTTTCGACATAAAAGCTACCGGGAAAGTCAAAACAAGATTTTAAAAGGCTAAATCGATACATTAACTTGTTTATTGGACCACAGACCATCATTTAATGGTACAGGCTATTTGAAATTTTAAAATTTTCCATTTTTTCTAAGCAGATTTTGTGAAATTGATGAAAAACTGACTTTAAAAAAAATGCCCAGGGAACGTGGTAAACGATTTTTCCGAAAGTTTTCATGTATGAGAGAGTTGTTTCTAACATGATTTTCTATCATTTGAGAATTGAGCACATTGATTTCCTCGACTTCGTGTTTTTTTGGGACACGCTAATACAACATTGAAGGAAACATCCCAAAGCATAAGCCACACTGAATTCATAAATTTTTATGTTTTTCTATGGTTTTTGGTGCATTTTACTTACATTCTTACATTCTGATTTCGGAATTTTTGTTTGATTTTAGTAGAGTTTTGTTAAAACCATGATGATTTAAGTTAAGATCAATATTTGCCAATTTTATTTAGAACAAAAACTCACAAATCGAAACGAAAGTGTCTGCGCGGTTCAAACCCGCCACCAACTTCGGGATCAAACCAGTTTAACCACGGCGATGACCGTGTCTTTCACCTGAATGACGACGACCTCTATAACCCACAAACGGGCCTCTGGTTGGCAGAACCGGTCTCGGTCTCGGCACGACTCCACCAATAGCCTGGAAGAGCTGACGCTGCAGTCCCAAAATGCTGGCAAAGGTGGCCTGGTCCAGGGTGTACGTGTTGCCACCGAAGGTCACACTGACGGCGCCGGTGGTCGTGTCCACGGAGATTGGCAGGGCGATTGCGATGTTACTTCCGGCGGTCACTCCGGAGACGGCAGTGTTGATGAGCGCGACGATGGCCTTGACGGCCGTGACGGCACTCGCTGGAATCGTTACACCGGGACCGGTTCCCACGGCGATGGTGGCCGATCCGTCGGCGTTTCCGACCAGGGTCACACCGAGGGTGGTGGTGACGGTGGTGGTCTGGGCGCTGGCCAAGGCCAGGGCGGACAGAGCTAGGAGAAGGAACTTCATTGCTTTGCGGTTGGGTTCAGGGACTGATGGTGGGGAACTGATTTTGGGATGGTTTTAATAGCGACTGTTTTGGCAGGGGGTGAACCATTTGTGCAAACTGACGCAAAATGCGCTGAAAAATGATCGGTTGAAAAATACGCACTATAAGGAAAACAATACACAACTGTTTTTATTAAATCAACTCAGACATTGTTTTTCCTAAATTTCGACTATTCAGCGATTCTGTACCGGGTCTGTGATTGAATCTAGGCTTTTCAATTGAATGACTAACACTTCAAAACAAAAGGGGCTTTGAAGCCAGATTTTGTCGAACCAATTCTTCCCGCTTAAAGAATCCTTAATTTACAGACCAAGTCCGCTGAGGATTAATGTCCAAAACGCACGAACTATCGCCTGTAAGATTCCGCTGAAAAAGAGAAAAAAACCCTGAAAGAGATAATAATAAAGAAGATGATCTAAGAGGCAGTAGCAGCACTCTGTAAGCTCTTTCACTAGCCTCAATGGTTTCCGGACTTTTTTTTTCGTTTTCTTGGTTTTTGTCATGGGCACGGAAAGGGACACCATCGCCGTGAAAAGGAAAATCCTGATTGATTTACCTAAACAAATTATACATTTTATTGACAGTTTAATTTTGAAATCTACCAAAATTATAGAATTGTTTAGTTATCAAAACTCACACGAAATCGGAAACAGTTGCCCCAACCTCGATTCATTTGCGTAAAACTTTGTCCTAAGGGGTAAATTGTGTATCTAATCACAAATCCGAGATCCTTTTTTTGATATCTCGTGATGGTGGGGTTGTTCGACCGCTTTCATTTTTGAACATTCAAAAAAGAAGTGTTTTTTCAGTTATTTGCAGCCTGAAATCTTCATGGTAATGGTTTGGAAATTAAGTGCCAAAGAGACTTTTATGTAAAATTTGACACGAGATTCGATGGCGTACTACGAAAAAATACAAAAATAGTTTATGGGAATAATTTTTTAAGTTCATTTCTTTTTGAAATGTAATATACATTTCGATTTTTTTTTTAAATTCGTGTTTTTTTTACTTTGCAGGTTTTTTTTAGAGTGTAACAATCAGGGCTGTGGAGTCGGAGTCGAAGCCGAAGTCGGTGGAGTCTGGTCTTTTGGGGACCTGGAGTCGGATTCGTCAAAACTCGAATAGCAGAAGTCGGAGTTTTCTAAATTTTACAAAATTTATGCACTTATTTTTTGTTCAACATTTGTTATAATGCAGCTATGTTTTGAATCGCGAATTGGTTCAAGAAATTTATCAGGTGCCATTATGATTTTGAAGCATTTTAATTTTGATTGAATGGCTCTAATTGTGTTATTTCACTTTGTTAATACTCTCTGACCAATGTTTGCAGTGTCATAACTAACAAAATACTAAACGATTGTGGTTTTGCAGTCAAAATAAAAAAAAAATATATATTCAATTGATTCTTGACTGCCTCTTTTTACCTGTGTTTATATTATTTTCTTTTAATTAAAATTTGACCAAATTTTTATCAAACTCTTGCTGACAAATAAGTATTTTTTTTAAAGAAGTAAGTAGTTACATTCTAAAAGTTTAAAAGTTGCAGGACTTATAATACTTATTTTTGATATTTATAAAATTTTATAATAAAAATCTCTAAGCTATTGAAAAATTCTAATTTTTTTGATGATTAAAAAAAAATAATTTCTTAGTCTTAATATTTCCAATCAAAATAAAAAAATATAAACAGTTTTTTTAATTTTAAAAATTGTTATGGTACTGAACATTTGAAAAAAAAAAAACATTTAAAAAAAAAATATTCCGGAAGTTTGAAAAACGTAATATTTTTTTAAAAAAAATCTTTAAATAATAAAAAAAACTTTTTTAAATTCAAAAATATACAAAATTATTGAAATTCAAACAATTTTATTTTTTTTATTTAGTATTTTAAAATCTTATGAATTCTAAAATTTAATTAAATAATCTATTTTATTTAGAGTTTTTTAAATGTCCAATAAACATAAGAAAAACAATAGCTAATAGAACTGATAAAAAACACTAAATTTAAAAAATAAATTATATTCTAAAACAAAAAAAGTTCAAAAAAATCTAAAAAGAAGATTTAAATTTTAAAGCTTTTAAAACTTCTAATAATACGAAAAACTCTCAACAATTCTTAAATTTCCAAAACTTCTAAATTTCGAGAGAAAAATATTTTTTTTCAGGCATTGAGGCAGTTGCAAATATTCTCAATAAAGCCGTTGCAAATATTTTTCATATCAAATATTAGGGGTTTATTTTATATTTTATTATGCATATCTTTTTTATTTTTTTTTGTTGATAAAAACTAAAGATTTATTAATGTTTTTAGGATTTAGAACACAGTTTCAATGTGAGTAAAATTAGTAAATATCATCGAAACTTTCATCAAACATTTTTGGAAATTCAAGCTTTCAGGATTAAGGCAGACAAAATGTTGAAATCGGAGGAATAAGACTGTTACAAGTTTTTTACAAGGCTTTTTTCGACAACCCCATCATTAAAAATTATCTCGAAAAATCATGGGCAAAAAAAAATTTTTGAGCATGAACATGGTTGACTGCCAATGAGCTGCTACTCCGTTATTGACAGATCAGCTGAAGTTAAACAATGAATCAAAAATGATCAGTGGGAGCCAACCATCCGTTCACTGTTTAACCTCTGAAGATCCCTACTTTATTAATCAATACCGGCGCCCTCCCAAGAAGCCTGCAGTACAACGAAAGGGAGGAATGTTAGTCCAATAATTGAAGTTGCAGACTCATCAAGCACATAGTTTTTCGCTATATACTTGTTGATACCGCTTGAGACCGTTGAATCCACAGCATCTCCTTCAAGCATCACGTGATTAATATTTTTTTTTGGGTTAGTAGGATCAGGTTTTGGCTTTTCGATGCCTCCCGAGCTACGACGCTGTGGGGAGGACTTTCATAACAGACCCATCGGCGAGCCTTTCGAGCAACGATGCTATGGGAAGGTCTTTCTGGTTAACACACAAAATCACTCACACACAGTTATTTTGCGCCACTATTATCTCGATGTTCCAAAATGTCAGCGCGTCTTTCGATCATTACATAGAAATGGCTTTTTCATCGTAAAAAAAAACCTTATTCAAAGAATTTATATACAATATACCCGACGCCGTGCCTTCAACGTTGATATGGAAAGGGCTTTGAAAATCACAAAACAGTTAATTAAGATTACACAAGCACATAAAACACAAATTACTCAACGAAAATGATGCTCAAGACGCAAATAATTCAGTAAGGCAAGCGCGTGGCCACGTCAAAGAACACAATTCACGACAAACATGCGAAACAAAAGGCACACAAAAAAAAACACTTTTCACTCCGAATATTTTTTACGACAACGCGCTCCCTTTGCCAATTATGCACTCTCATTCGATTACCACAATCACTCATCCCATACGAACAGCGACACAAAAGCACACACAAAAATTAACCTGAATAATCACGACATCGCGTCCCCATTTCCAGCGCACTCATCATGGGCAAAAATAATGTTTAATCAAAAAACTTCAAAATATCAATGGAAAGTTTAGTGCAATTAGCTAAACCAATTAAAAATCAATTCCTCTGCGTTTGACAATCATTTTGACCTTGTTCTGGCTTATTAAAAAATAATTTGAGTTTTAGTGAATTTTCGATGAATAAATGTTTTTTTCCCTAGAATGTTTTTTTTTATTGTCGAATCTTACATTTTTTGAAAATAATTATTGCAATCGAACTTTACGAATGCTAAAAAAAATGATTTTTTGGAATGTTGAAATTATTGCTCTCAACGATTTTTTATTAGTCACACTTAATTTTAAAATAAAATTACGCCGTTACGTAAATTATGCAGGTTACATGTTACCATTTTCGAAACATAAAAAAACTTAAATTTTATAGAAAACACAGGTACATTTAGCTGAACTCTTTCATTTAAAATACCTTAAACAATTAAACCAACAATACCTTTAGAAAACTGCCATTTTGTGTTTTTTTTTTTTGTCATTCCTTACAAACTGTTGTTTTAATATTGTGTAAACATTGCAAAAACATAGAAAATTGCTTTACACACAGTTACAATTTATTTAACTGACCAATTGTAAACCTTTCTCCCGAAAGAAAAGCCCTCCCGAAACTCCTCCAGGGTACGGAAAGAATAAAACTTACCTGGTGGATCACCAGTCACCACCCTCACCGTGTGTCCATGGTGTCGTGGTGGCGAAATTCCCACGTGGTTTCGCCGCAACCCAGCCAGCAGCATACCTGTATTGTTCCTTCTTTTTTTTTGGGTCACCAGCGATGATAGCGATACTTGCTTGCTGGAATCGTGCAAAAAATCGCACGAATAAACGCTTTCACCCTCGAGGGAGATCGGCGTTATGGCCCAAGGTATCGGTTGATATGGTCAAACTTGGAGAAAGAAAGAAAGACTATTTGCAGAATATTGAAACTAAGGTAGGAGCATTTAAACACGTTTACAGCTTTCTTCTCTAAAAACAAATTCTTCTTATTTTTCTACATTTTATTTTTCAAAAATCAGATTTTCCTAAACTCAGATTCCTCCAACCGCAAAGGCTTTGAATGAACCTAAGATAAGAAAGCGTTTTCCCTGGCAAGGTAGTGCGAAATGAAACGGTAGCTCGTAAAAAATAATGCGATTATATCGCGTTGTCGTTCGCATCCCCCAAAATTCCTATTCATCTTGTTTTTGTTGCTCCGAAAAGCTCTTTATCCTGTGTGGACGACGCATGGAAATGCGTGCTTTGCCCATTGATAGCTATGGAAAAATAAAAGTGAAAATTCAAAGAAATCTTTGACCATTGAAAGATTTTCTAAGAAATCGTTATGGTTTATTCAAATGATATTTTTGTTGCTTCTGCAACATCCTTTTGTTTTTCTCAATTAATCTCAGTAAATAAAGGAATCCATCTGGAAATTTCCCCGGCAACTCTAACCAGCCTTGACAAAGTTCTGCCAAAAGCAATCACAAAGGTGGTCCGAATGTTTGTCGTTCGAGAAAGCCCTTTTACCCAAGAAGTTAGAACAACCTGACTGGCCATCAAGTTCCACAGCAGCAATGCAAACATTGCCCTTCCTTGAGGAGAAGAATAACATTTGTCAGGACATATCCCATCATGCTCTTCAGCTCTAATCTACAGGTTAAACAGTGCTCGAGCACATGGCCATGTGGACATCATCGAACGGGTCTATGTGGAAAATTAATAATGTTTGTCGAGAGTCCTAGGTACTAGGTTCTGAAGGAGGTTAGTAAGTTTGAAGAAAGGTTGAAGCAAAAATACAAAAATACAAAAATAAAGAAATAAAAAAATACAAAAATACAAAAATACAAAAATAAAAAAATACAAAAATACAAAAATACAAAAATACAAAAATACAAAAATACAAAAATACAAAAATACAAAAATACAAAAATACAAAAATACAAAAATACAAAAATACGAAAATACAAAAATACAAAAAAAACATAAATACAAAAATAAAAAAATACAAAAATACAAAAATACAAAAATACAAAAATACAAAAATACAAAAATACAAAAAAAAAACAAAAATACAAAAAAACAAAAATACAAAAATACAAAAATACAAAAATACAAAAATAAAAAAATACAAAAATACAAAAATACAAAAATACAAAAATACAAAAATACAAAAATACAAAAATACAAAAATACAAAAATACAAAAATACAAAAATACAAAAATACAAAAATACAAAAATACAAAAATACAAAAATACAAAAATACAAAAATACAAAAATACAAAAATACAAAAATACAAAAATACAAAAATACAAAAATACAAAAATACAAAAATACAAAAATACAAAAATACAAAAATACAAAAATACAAAAATACAAAAATACAAAAATACAAAAATACAAAAATACAAAAATACAAAAATACAAAAATACAAAAATACAAAAATACAAAAATACAAAAATACAAAAATACAAAAATACAAAAATACAAAAATACAAAAATACAAAAATACAAAAATACAAAAATACAAAAATACAAAAATACAAAAATACAAAAATACAAAAATACAAAAATAAAAAAAATACAAAAATACAAAAATACAAAAATACAAAAATACAAAAATACAAAATACTAATTAAGATATTTAAGTTTTCAAGTATTTTAAGTATTTTAAGTATTTTTAGTATTTTAAGTATTTTAAGTATTTTAAGTATTTTAAGTATTTTAAGTATTTTAAGTATTTTAAGTATTTTAAGTATTTTAAGTATTTTAAGTATTTTAAGTATTTTAAGTATTTTAAGTATTTTAAGTATTTTAAGTATTTTAAGTATTTTAAGTATTTTAAGTATTTTAAGTATTTTAAGTATTTTAAGTATTTTAAGTATTTTAAGTATTTTAAGTATTTTAAGTATTTTAAGTATTTTAGGTATTTTAAGTATGTTGTATGTTAAGTATTTTAAGTATGTTAAGTATTTTAAGTATTTTAAGTATTTTAAGTATTTTAAGTATTTTAAGTATTTTAAGTATTTTAAGTATTTTAAGTATTTTAAGTATTTTAAGTATTTTAAGTATTTTAAGTATTTTAAGTATTTTAAGTATTTTAAGTATTTTAAGTATTTTAAGTATTTTAAGTATTTTAAGTATTTTAAGTATTTTAAGTATTTTAAGTATTTTAAGTATTTTAAGTATTTTAAGTATTTTAAGTATTTTAAGTATTTTAAGTATTTTAAGTATTTTAAGTATTTTAAGTATTTTAAGTATTTTAAGTATTTTAAGTATTTTAAGTATTTTAAGTATTTTAAGTATTTTAAGTATTTTAAGTATTTTAAGTATTTTAAGTATTTTAAGTATTTTAAGTATTTTAAGTATTTTAAGTATTTTAAGTATTTTAAGTATTTTAAGTATTTTAAGTATTTTAAGTATTTTAAGTATTTTAAGTATTTTAAGTATTTTCAAGTATTTTAAGTATTTTAAGTATTTTAAGTATTTTAAGTATTTTAAGTATTTTAAGTATTTTAAGTATTTTAAGTATTTTAAGTATTTTAAGTATTTTAAGTATTTTAAGTATTTTAAGTATTTTAAGTATTTTAAGTAATTTAAGTATTTTAAGTATTTTAAGTATTTTAAGTATTTTAAGTATTTTAAGTATTTTAAGTATTTTAAGTATTTTAAGTATTTTAAGTATTTTAAGTATTTTAAGTATTTTAAGTATTTTAAGTATTTTAAGTTTTTAAGTATTTTAAGTATTTTAAGTATTTTAAGTATTTTAAGTATTTTAAGTATTTTAAGTATTTTAAGTATTTTAAGTATTTTAAGTATTTTAAGTATTTTAAGTATTTTAAGTATTTTAAGTATTTTAAGTATTTTAAGTATTTTAAGTATTTTAAGTATTTTAAGTATTTAGTTTTAAGTATTTTAAGTATTTTAAGTATTTTAAGTATTTTAAGTATTTTAAGTATTTTAAGTATTTTAAGTATTTTAAGTATTTTAAGTATTTTAAGTATTTTAAGTATTTTAAGTATTTTAAGTATTTTAAGTATTTTAAGTATTTTAAGTATTTGTATTTAAGTATTTTAAGTATTTTAAGTATTTTAAGTATTTTAAGTATTTTAAGTATTTTAAGTATTTTAAGTATTTTAAGTATTTTAAGTATTTTAAGTATTTTAAGTATTTTAAGTATTTTAAGTATTTTAAGTATTTTAAGTATTTTAAGTATTTTAAGTATTTTAAGTATTTTAAGTATTTTAAGTATTTTAAGTATTTTAAGTATTTTAAGTATTTTAAGTATTTTAAGTATTTTAAGTATTTTAAGTATTTTAAGTATTTTAAGTATTTTAAGTATTTTAAGTATTTTAAGTATTTTAAGTATTTTAAGTATTTTAAGTATTTTAAGTATTTTAAGTATTTTAAGTATTTTAAGTATTTTAAGTATTTTAAGTATTTTAAGTATTTTAAGTATTTTAAGTATTTTAAGTATTTTAAGTATTTTAAGTATTTTAAGTATTTTAAGTATTTTAAGTATTTTAAGTATTTTAAGTATTTTAAGTATTTTAAGTATTTTAAGTATTTTAAAAAATTTAAGTATTTTAAGTATTTTAAGTATTTTAAGTATTTTAAGTATTTTAAAAAATTTAAGTATTTTAAGTATTTTAAGTATTTTAAAAAATTTAAGTATTTTAAGTATTTTAAGTATTTTAAGTATTTTAAGTATTTTAAGTATTTTAAGTATTTTAAGTATTTTAAGTATTTTAAGTATTTTAAGTATTTTAAGTATTTTAAGTATTTTAAGTATTTTAAGTATTTTAAAAAATTTAAGTATTTTAAGTATTTTAAGTATTTTAAAAAATTTAAGTATTTTAAGTATTTTAAGTATTTTAAGTATTTTAAGTATTTTAAGTATTTTAAGTATTTTAAGTATTTTTAGTTTTTAAGTATTTTAAGTATTTTAAGTATTTTAAGTATTTTAAGTATTTTAAATATTTTAAGTATTTTAAGTATTTTAAGTATTTTAAGTATTTTAAGTATTTTAAGTATTTTAAGTATTTTAAGTATTTTAAGTATTTTAAGTATTTTAAGTATTTTAAGTATTTTAAGTATTTTAAATATTTTAAGTATTTTAAGTATTTTAAGTATTTTAAGTATTTTAAAAAATTTAAGTATTTTAAGTATTTTAAGTATTTTAAGTATTTTAAATATTTTAAGTATTTTAAGTATTTTTAGTTTTTAAGTATTTTAAGTATTTTAAGTATTTTAAGTATTTTAAGTATTTTAATATTTTAAGTATTTTAAGTATTTTAAGTATTTTAAGTATTTTAAGTATTTTAAGTATTTTAAGTATTTTAAGTATTTTAAGTATTTTAAGTATTTTAAGTATTTTAAGTATTTTAAGTATTTTAAGTATTTTAAGTATTTTAAGTATTTTAAGTATTTTAAAAAATTTAAGTATTTTAAGTATTTTAAGTATTTTAAGTATTTTAAGTATTTTAAATATTTTAAGTATTTTAAGTATTTTTAGTTTTTAAGTATTTTAAGTATTTTAAGTATTTTAAGTATTTTAAGTATTTTAAAAAATTTAACTATTTTAAGTATTTTAAGTATTTTAAAAAATTTAAGTATTTTAAGTATTTTAAGTATTTTAAGTATTTTAAGTATTTTAAGTATTTTAAGTATTTTAAGTATTTTAAGTATTTTAAGTATTTTAAGTATTTTAAGTATTTTAAGTATTTTAAGTATTTTAAGTATTTTAAGTATTTTAAGTATTTTAAGTATTTTAAGTATTTTAAGTATTTTAAAAAATTTAAGTATTTTAAGTATTTTAAGTATTTTAAGTATTTTAAGTATTTTAAGTATTTTAAGTATTTTAAGTATTTTAAGTATTTTAAGTATTTTAAGTATTTTAAGTATTTTAAGTATTTTAAAAAATTTAAGTATTTTAAGTATTTTAAGTATTTTAAAAAATTTAAGTATTTTAAGTATTTTAAGTATTTTAAGTATTTTAAGTATTTTAAATATTTTAAGTATTTTAAGTATTTT
Source organism: Culex pipiens pallens (assembly GCF_016801865.2). Lineage (NCBI taxonomy): Eukaryota > Metazoa > Arthropoda > Insecta > Diptera > Culicidae > Culex > Culex pipiens. The sequence goes on along the minus strand of NC_068939.1, from coordinate 167,072,382 downwards.
TAGTTTTTAAGTATTTTAAGTATTTTAAGTATTTTAAGTATTTTAAGTATTTTAAATATTTTAAGTATTTTAAGTATTTTAAGTATTTTAAGTATTTTAAGTATTTTAAGTATTTTAAGTATTTTAAGTATTTTAAGTATTTTAAGTATTTTAAGTATTTTAAGTATTTTAAGTATTTTAAGTATTTTAAGTATTTTAAGTATTTTAAGTATTTTAAGTATTTTAAGTAATTTAAGTATTTTAAGTATTTTAAGTATTTTAAGTATTTTAAGTATTTTAAGTATTTTAAGTATTTTAAGTATTTTAAGTATTTTAAGTATTTTAAGTATTTTAAGTATTTTAAGTATTTTAAAAAATTTAAGTATTTTAAGTTTTTTAAGTATTTTAAAAAATTTAAGTATTTTAAGTATTTTAAGTATTTTAAGTATTTTAAGTATTTTAAGTATTTTAAATATTTTAAGTATTTTAAGTATTTTTAGTATTTTAAGTATTTTAAGTATTTTAAGTATTTTAAGTATTTTAAGTATTTTAAGTATTTTAAGTATTTTAAGTATTTTAAGTATTTTAAGTATTTTAAGTATTTTAAGTATTTTAAGTATTTTAAGTATTTTAAGTATTTTAAGTATTTTAAGTATTTTAAGTATTTTAAGTATTTTAAGTTTTTTAAGTATTTGAAGTCTTATAATTATTTTAAGTTTTTTAAGTATTTTAATTATGTTTAGTATTTAAGTATTTTAAGTATTTTAAGTATTTTAAGTATTTTAAGTATTTTAAGTATTTTAAGTATTTTAAGTATTTTAAGTATTTTAAGTATTTTAAGTATTTTAAGTATTTTAAGTATTTTAAGTATTTTAAGTATTTTAAGTATTTTAAGTATTTTAAGTATTTTAAGTATTTTAAGTATTTTAAGTATTTTAAGTATTTTAAGTATTTTAAGTATTTTAAATATTTTAAGTATTTTAAGTATTTTAAGTATTTTAAGTATTTTAAGTATTTTAAGTATTTTAAGTATTTTAAGTATTTTAAGTATTTTAAGTATTTTAAGTATTTTAAGTATTTTAAGTATTTTAAGTATTTTAAGTATTTTAAGTATTTTAAGTATTTTAAGTATTTTAAGTATTTTAAGTATTTTAAGTATTTTAAGTATTTTAAGTATTTTAAGTATTTTAAGTATTTTAAGTATTTTAAGTATTTTAAGTATTTTAAGTATTTTAAGTATTTTAAGTATTTTAAGTATTTTAAGTATTTTAAGTATTTTAAGTATTTTAAGTATTTTAAGTATTTTAAGTATTTTAAGTATTTTAAAAAATTTAAGTATTTTAAGTATTTTAAGTATTTTAAGTATTTTAAGTATTTTAAGTATTTTAAGTATTTTAAGTATTTTAAGTATTTTAAGTATTTTAAGTATTTTAAGTTTTTTAAGTATTTTAAAAAATTTAAGTATTTTAAGTATTTTAAGTATTTTAAGTATTTTAAGTATTTTAAGTATTTTAAGTATTTTAAGTATTTTAAGTTTTTTAAGTATTTTAAGTATTTTAAGTATTTTAAGTATTTTAAATATTTTAAGTATTTTAAGTATTTTAAGTATTTTTAGTTTTTTAAGTATTTTAAGTATTTTAAGTATTTTAAGTATTTTAAGTATTTTAAGTATTTTAAGTATTTTAAGTATTTTAAGTATTTTAAGTATTTTAAGTATTTTAAGTATTTTAAGTATTTTAAGTATTTTAAGTATTTTAAGTATTTTAAGTATTTTAAGTATTTTAAGTATTTTAAGTATTTTAAGTATTTTAAGTATTTTAAGTATTTTAAGTATTTTAAGTATTTTAAGTATTTTAAGTATTTTAAGTATTTTAAGTATTTTAAGTATTTTTAGTATTTTTAGTATTTTTAGTATTTTTAGTATTTTTAGTATTTTTAGTATTTTTAGTATTTTTAGTATTTTAAGTATTTTAAGTATTTTAAGTATTTTAAGTATTTTAAGTATTTTAAGTATTTTAAGTATTTTAAGTATTTTAAGTATTTTAAGTATTTTAAGTATTTTTAGTATTTTAAGTATTTTAAGTATTTTAAGTATTTTAAGTATTTTAAGGTATTTTAAGTATTTTAAGTATTTTAAGTATTTTAAGTATTTTAGGTATTTTAAGTATTTTAAGTTTTTTAAGTATTTTTAGTATTTTTAGTATTTTTAGTATTTTAAGTATTTTAAGTATTTTAAGTATTTTAAGTATTTTAAGTATTTTAGTATTTTAAGTATTTTAAGTATTTTAAGTATTTTAAGTATTTTAAGTATTTAAAGTTTTTAATTCAAAAAAAAGTAGTCCAAATCTAAGTGATCTAAAAACGATTAATTTTGAAAACGAAACGAAAGCCTTTCCAAAACACGACTTCACATTCTTCTTAGGTTCAACTCACAGCCTGAAGCCACACATTTCGACCGTACAAGAACGCCGAGACCGGTGTGTGTTGTCAAAAGCGACCTTAACTGTGGATGTTGTCGGTTCTCGTTGACCGACCCTCCACATTAACCTCTGACCGTGGGCCCACCAAAAGAACAGTGATTGGTGGTTTGTTGGTTGATTTTTTCCCCGCTGGTCTCGAAATGCGGACTCGATTCCAACCATCAACAAAGAGTTCCCCGGAACATTCGGACATGCTTTCGTATAATTGGTAGCGATTTTGGGTGCAAAGGGGTTATCTCTTTTTCAATGAATTTAAAAAGTTTTTTTTTAATTTTATTAAATTAACTAACAATAATTTAACTTGAAAGAAACGTTGAAAAAATAATGTTTTTCATCTTTGTGTAGTCCCATTACATTTCCCAACCCAACTCGAATGCCTTGCGGAAAGGTACCCGGAAAAAAAACTGGGACAGTTTGGAATCGGTTTTTCCGAGAAGGATGCAACAAAAGGACCAGAACCTGGTTCACCACTGTTGGCAACTGACTTTTCCGTTCAACCTTTTGTCGGATCGAGCTGAAAAGGAGGTTCATTGGGGGAAAACACAATTTCTGGGACTTGGTCAACAATCGTACCAGCAACGCATTATCAGTCGATAGAAAATTAGTTTGAGGAAGAATTGGTTGGAAGTACCTTGATATTTAGTGCCAATTTCTCCGAAAGTTATTTCAAAAGTTGTTGAAGTTAAACAAACTTTTCAAAAAGAAAATAAACCAAAGAATTTCGTTTGCAACCACGCGAAGTATCAGCAAACGAGTGACTGCCAAAAGTCCCCGTTCTTTACAACAACCCAAGTGCTAAACAAGCCAAATTTCGACCTGAAGACGTGTCTCTTGAAAGGGGGCTAATTTTCGACCTTCCGTTGAGGAATTCCATTGTCCCCTTAATCCCTAGACCAAACTGAAAAGCGTTGAATGGAAAGCTCAACGCCCCTTAGCATCCAGGGGTTACACAGCAAATAAAAAACAGATTCTTAAATATTTTAATTTTATTGAAAAATATCTCATTTTAGTATTTAAATTTTTTTTCCATAAATTTTAATAGAAAAAAAACATTTTTTTTTTTCACTGAGAAACTTGAAGAACCAAGAACTTTGCCGAACGTGGTGGGATTTCTCGTTATCGACGTCTTCGAAGGGGGAGTGCGTCACTGATAATGACGATGTGGGTGGGTGGTGGGGGTGGTGTAATTGAAATTTCACCAACTGTCAGCATAGTGTCGCTGGAAAAGTCAGCCGAAGCGCGCGTGGGTGAAAGCTTGTAGCTCATTTTCCTTTGATGGAAAACGTGGAAATGGGCAACGATTTTGTGTGTCTTGTTTTTCCGTTCTGTTCTCGCTTTGTGGATTTAGTTTGACATTTCGGGTGTTAGCAGTTTTGTTTATAATTTGGACTACCAGACTGAAGTTTTTCAATATGATTCATTTTAAGTTAAAATTTGTTTCAAAAAAAAATGATTGGGATGTTTCAAAATTACTTACTTTTTGCGAATTAGATATAAAAACCCGATTTAATCCCACCTGGGGTGAAATAGAGCCTTTCTTAATAAAGAATATAACAATGGTAAAACTTCTTTCATTTCATAACATCGACTTTGTTGATTTATAACGTCAGCACAAAAGAAAATGATATGATACAAAAATCTTATGATGAAAGCAAGGTTTTATAAATGATGTGTTTTTCAAATGAAATTGAAAACGCGATTTTCACCAAAAGAATATTTTTAATCGTACACATTCTTAATCAAACGCAAGCATAGCAAGCTTCCCATGCGCCAGTGACAACGCACACCGCGGTTTTAGTTTTCTAGATTCGGTACGAGCCCATAAACCAAACAAAGCAGGCGCAAAGCAAAACCGAGGTACAAGTGAACCGCGTATGCCGCTCGGTGCAGGGAAGCTTGCCATTCAGTTTCTAAGAAAAGGAGAGAGTCATAGCTATTTTTACAACCGCACCACTACACACTCAATAGCAAGTACCTTAGGTAGAAAGCCATTGGCGTCGCGAGCATTGAAAACTTTGAAAACGATATAAACGATGAAAAGCTTAAAAAGCTCCTAATGGAATCCAATGAAACCTGTTAAATAAACTTACGAAATCACGAAAAAATGAAGCCTACTTTTAGGCGATTTAAGGAGCACACGGGAAACAAATTGATTGTAGCCGGATGAATGTCCTATGTCACAAAAGTTTTTGCATAAACATTGGACAGTAATTCAAGAACGGACAGGGCAAAAGAAACCGAAAAGCTACGATATCTTACATGTTGTAGGAAACATCGGTAGAAAAGCTACTACAAAACGAGCATAAGTCGAGCCACAAAATATATGCGCCAGCATTCTAGCGCCAGTATTCGAAGCTCAACTTGACAAATCCAACTCCAAATCCGATGCTTTGTGATTTTTTGACGCTTTTTCCGATGAATATTCATGCTGAATCGTCTTATTTACGAAGATGAAAATGATGTCCAGCCATAAAGTACAAACTATACCTTTCTTCAGTAAGAAAGGCAAAAAGTAAATCGTTCTGAAACTGGATCGGGATTGCCGATAGATGTCAAATTTGTTTCAGATGCTCACTCATGGTCTGTACTATGAATGTAGAAAGAAATTTCGGATAAAATTAGAAACGAAAAATGTTGGCGAAGGTCACCAGGTGGGCTTTTACCTTTTTTAGGGATTTTTTTTCTTATGGTAGGTTAATCAAACGGCTCTAACTACAGAACCAGATTACGAATCTCGATAAAAAATTTGGGAGGTTGTAGAGCTCGAAAAATGCAATTTTTGAGACAAATAAAAGAGAAGAAAATGAAAAAAATTGACCAGACCGCCCAGGCTCAGCACACGAGCTTTCCTCTGCATTCAGAAGAATCAAAATCGGAGCTGGGGCAGCTGAGAACGACGTGACACAAAATTTGGCAAAATTTTACCGCACACGAACATCACTGGATCTCCACGGAATTTATTTTCTCAAAATTCGAGGGTTGGAGATAGACGAGTTCTGTCAAGATGAATCGATAGAGCGTCGAAAATCGATGCAGTGTGATTTTTTAGCGATTTTTCCGATTAAAATTCATGCTGAATCGTCTTATTTACGAAGATGAAAATGATGTCCAGCCATAAAGTAAAACCTATACCTTTCTTTAGTAAGAAAGGCAAAAAAAATGTTTTGCTCAACTGTCAAACTGTTTAAGATATTTCAGCTAACTTCACAGAAAATATCATAATTCTAATATAAATCCTGTCAATTTTATAGCTGTGTAATTTTGATACCCCAATTTGGTCACAAATATCCTTAAAAATAAAAAATAAAAAACAAAATATTTTGAAAACTTTGTTACTGCTTTCAAATATTTGAAATGCATAAAACCAAAAACATTACTTCCAATATTGAACCATGTTTACATGATTCTTCTTTACAAATTGTACTGATGGATAGATGGTTTTGACCATTTTATGTTTGGGAATCATATTTCGTTTGGCCCAATGAATTCTTTTCTAAGGGTGGAAATTTGGCCAATTTTAAAATGCTTCGCTCTTGAGATTGGATTCATTCAACTTCACCATATTTAGTAAAAAAAAAATTGGTAAACTACCAAAGAACAATTTTATTTGAAAGGTGTTTTGCTAACGATGTACTGATTTGGCATTTAAAAATGTCAAAAAGCCTATCGAAATTTAGTTCAAATACCTTTTCGTAATTCTGTACAAGCATCGTAATATTTTTTTGGTGAACTACATTGACATGACTATAAAAGGTAATATTTTTGTCGTTTTCTTGAAAATCTTTACTTTAATTGTTTGGTTTAGATTTTTTTAAATAATTTTAATTCTTTTTTACCTTAAAATAATTCTCAAGTGTATCGAATTTTCATGGTATTTTCAATGAAACTTGTCTCTGTAAATATGTGTTTTTATACTTCTCTGTGGCTCAATTTTTGATCTTCAAAAACACATCGAAAATTGTTAAAACAATGCAGTTCATGGATTTTTTGAAAGTAGAGTTTTGTTTACCGTTTTTCAACTGCAGAATCCTTTTTTTACTTAAATGGAAACATTTAATAAAATATGTATTTTTACTCATTATGTTGCACGTGATCGTTAATTCTTTAATTCTAAAGCACAGAAAATTTAAAAAGTCAATAATCTAATTCAAAACTAGAAGAAACTGGAAAAACTGAAATGAAATTTTTTCAAATCACTAGTAAAACTATAACAATTCTACATAAAGTGAGAAAATTAAAAAAAAAGATGTTTGAATACATTGATAATCAATCGATACAGTTTATTTCAATTCTTGTTTGAGTAATTTTCTAAAGTTATCAATACCTTAAATTACAAGAACTGCCATGGATGAAATTTTGTCACATCTTTTCTGAAAAACCCAAATCAAAACAAAAATTTAAAAAAAAATCCACTTATTATGCTGTTGACTTTTGGTAAACATGTTGTTTAAGATAATCTTAGTACAAGAGAGCACAGAGGCATGGATAGCTGCGTTTTTCAGATATTTTTGCATATTGCTTATTGCGAGATATAATCACGTTTTTCCATCGCTGTGAATGACAGGAGATTATTGCCGCCTAACTACCGCAGTCAAGACCGCAGTGTAAAAATCAGCAAATTGAACTGAAATTCTGCGTTGATTTGGCTGTCAACTTGGTGTGTTTTGAATATTTTCGAAAAAGTTAGCTGAAAACTCAAGGCAACCTTTGACAACAGCCAAAAATTTGTTCTGCGGTTGTCATGCGGCTGTCATGCGACCATTATCTTGCGGTCGTATCACCGCGCGTGAACTCTAATTATTAACGCCCGCAGTAATATAATTTTGTCAAATAAATTTCTGAAATCACAATAAAATCGGATTTGGTGAATCGTAAAGATTCTCTTTAAAATTGCGCAGTGAATTTCTGCATTTTTCTGCAAATTCAGTTTTTTTTTTTTAATTCCGCACAGGTGCCGTGCAATTCTGGTGTTTTGCAATTGGAATGTCAACAAATAAAAAAAAATGCCTAGAAAAATTACTAGACAACACTTCATTTTGGTTTTTTGTTTGTTTGTTTATTCTTTTATAAAATATAAAATAACTTAAGAACAAAACAAAAAAAGGCTGATAATTTTTGAAAAAAAAACATTGATTTTGATTATTGAAGTATCGAATGTTCTAATGAAATCAGAACGCATAAAATCCCTCAAAAGATAAATCCAAAACTGCTCTCCTCTCTGAAACCTAGTCCGCTCAGACAATTCCCTGCAAAACTCAACTCAATTAGCTAAACTTTTTGTGGGCGGCGGCGCTAGTTAGGAGATTCAAAATTAAAATTAATTCAAATTATGGCCACTTGTGGTCCCAAAGTTGTCCGACCCAGATTTCTGCAGCAGCGTGGTGTTGCTTCCAGTTTCGTCGGAATTACTCTCATTAATGGGGGAAATTTTGGTTGCGCTGTGTTTTTCGAAAAAGTTGAGAGGGGATGTTGTTATTGTTGCTTTTTGTCATTTTTTCCGAAGCGAAAAGCCTTTCAGCTTGGGGTCAATTGTGTTCCGCATCGTACGAAAGGGTAATTAGTTGGTCGAGGATTTTTTAGTTTAGTGAAAAGGTGCAGCTTTGTGGAGGAAAATTCCACATTTTTTCGCAAAAATTCGAGCACTCTGCAAAGTGTAACTTCATAGACAAAAGGGTTTTGCTGAGCAAGTGTTTGACCAGTGCTTTCGCCTGACATTTTAACCCATTCAACTGTAACAGTTTACAGAAGCCGTCTGTCTGTACGACTGGTGCGAAGTAATTACTTAAACATAAACTCTCCGTGCTGGTTCCGGGGGTGAGGGGAAAAGAAGTTTGTACACTCTGAATAAAAATTGCTTTCTTTTTTGAATAAAAACTTAAAAAATCATAAAAAAATCCAAAATCGATTTTTTATTGCATAAATAATTAATAAAATTTTCAATTTTGCAAGAAGAAATTATTTTAAAATAAATTAAAACTTAGGGTGTACTTTTCCACCTGCCAGTTGGTGATGATGCTGTTTCGCTAATGTTGCTATTCTGGAAACAAAGTTTAACTGCTGCTGTGAAGTAATTAAAAATGTATTGCCCCTCGTTAGTCAGACTGACAACAGTAGCAGAAGCAGCAGGTTCCTAGCTATTCCACCGAAATGGTCTTTGCCAGCAGGTAATTTATAATTCAACGGAAAATGAGGCTCGCACGCGATGACTTTTTATTTGCTGTTTGTGCAGCCAAACGGTTCAATTGATGTGCTAAACAGCTAAATTAACTGTAAATGTGGTTGAAGCTTGAAATTGCTTTGAATGCGCAGAGTTTGAAGCATCAAAAGCTTAATTTATTGCAGTTTCTTGCAACTTTAATTGATTTTACACTGCAATTAAAAAAAAATAAAAGTGATTAATAAATAAGGTTGTAGAGAAAGACTGAACTGTTTGGAAAAAGAGATTTCGACAAAAAGGTTGAAATACATAAGGTCGAGTAGACAAATCACCGAAAGCCAAAGCAAACCCTCAAAGGACAGAAGGTTGGATTCAGACTTCTTAAATGTTTTTAAGAAATTCAATTCTCTTGCAAACAAATCCGTATTTTTCTCTACGGGTTTCCAGTTTTCATTACGAGCAGTTCATTGAAATAAATGGTATAAATATTTTTGAGAGTATTTCCATTAAAAAAATTTAAAAAAATCTGGCAATATAATGCGATATCACATTCCTTTAAACACAAGCAGTTATTTTAACATTCCAACGCCCAAGGCTCGAAAAAAGTTGGAACGGTAACTTCAACTCGGTGGTTCTCGGGCATAACTCACCCAATCAAGACAGTGATTTGTTAGGATGTCTAGATGATTCTAGAACTTTGCAGAACTTAATTTCATCAAATCTGTAATTTATGCGATCAAAAACATCGTTCCAACTAGTTTTTTCGCGTGTAAAAAAAAATCGTCAGAAATTCCGCGGAGGCAGCCGTTTTAAAAAAGGTGGAACGATGTTTTTGATCGCAGAAATTACAGATTTGTTCAAATGAAGTTCTGCAAAATTTTAGGATCATCTAGACATTCTTACAAATCACTGGAAACAAGAATCGTCCCGATTGGTTGAGTTATGCCCGAGAACCAGCGAGTTGAAGTTACCGTTCCAACTTTTTTGGGAGGCTTGGGCGTCCGTGTAAGTTGGACATGCGTTGGGCGTTCCAGTGTTAAAAAGAAAAAGGCAAGGGCAATTCTCCACCAACTCACACGAAATCGGGAAAAGTTGCCCCGACCGTAATTGAAAGACGCAACTTTTGGTACCATAACATTTATAGGTCATCGCTGAAATTTTAAAGTTATCGCAATTTTAGTGAAAAAAGTCGATTTTTCCCGTTTTCGTCGTTTTCTGATTTTTGCGCGTGGCGCGTCGAAAAACCCAGTTTTTATTTTCAAAAAATCGTATCTCAGAGTATCGAAAACATAACTTCACAATTTTTTGATACATAATGTGAAATTTTCCGATAAGATTTTTTGAAAAAAGTGGTTTTTGCTAAAATCGACGAAAATTGCCATTTTTCGAACCACCCTAACACGGCGTAGGTCACCCTAATGGCCAAATAAAAAAATACCGGTCTAATTATTTCGGCCAAGGATCCCCCAGAAAAATTTTGAGCTCGATCGGATAACTTTTTTTTCGAATCATGCTGTTTTCGTGGGGAATTGCTGTATATATATATATATATATATATATATATATATATATATATATATATATATATATATATATATATATATATATATATATATATATATATATATATATAAACATATGGGGTTTGCTTAAAAACATCACGAGTTATCGCGATTTTACGAAAAAAAAAGTTTTGAAAAAGTTCCTAGTGGCATAATGATACTTCTTAATTGAAATTCTTGAAAATTAGTCTGGCCAAAGAAAATAAACGGGTTAAAGGTAGACATCTACCAGGGTCTATTGCACCTAGATTATGGTTTACAAAATGTTCACGTAGATATAATCTACGGGAATTATCAATCAAAATTTGTGTGTGAACATAAGGTATAAATATTTGATCAGCTATTAGGTTAGCTGATCAAATATTTATACCTTATTTTCACATAAAAAAAAGAAAAATTTAATTCACTTCAATTGATACTCATTTTGCAAATAATTTTTTTTTTTTTAAGTCAGGTAAAAATAAATTATTTTTTAATAAAGAAGAATTCCAAAAGAATTTTATGTATTTTTTGCAAAAGGCGTGTATTTCAAAAATCTAAACATTTTTTTTCCAAATTTCGCTTCGTTTTGTCATTTTATCTACACTGTCGATCATCATAATTCATATTTTTGTAAGGATATTCCCATAAATGTCCCATGTTCAATTTTATCGCTGTTGAGTTCATGATCACCTGTGATTTTAAATTAATTCGATTCAATTTCTTACCAATTTTGGGAAAGAAATCTCCCAAATTTCATTAAAACGTTTAAGAAATATTCATGACCTAGACACTGTAAAATGATGTTTAGTTCAAATTGACAACTTCTATGAAACTATCTTTCCACATTTTTTGTTGAAAAAGTGTAGAAAGATATTACATAATTTTAGGTAAAATATCACATTTTCTACATGGATTTATTTTTAAAGCTTTTATATAAATTTGTGCTAGCAAAAAAAGTGTTTATAACAACCTTATTAGATTTCTTATCGACCTTGAAACAAAAATTGTATGGAAAAGTGAAAAAAGTTTAATACTTTAAATAATAAAATAGCACATTTTTACCCAAAAGTTTTCACTCATTTTAAATTTAATATTACATGATTGTTTTTATCTGTGAAGAAGGTATATGATGATAAAATAGTAATCAAATTGAACAAAAAAACGGACACATTCGACCCACAGTTTTAATCAAGCTGCACTCGCACCTACAGAAAAAAACGTCCTGTGAGCGGAATTTCCATCATCGACCGTGATCAAACACCAACCTTTCCAATGTTCGTGATGCTTTTGATGAGCTTTTTTACGCGCCTGTTATATTTTTTTGTGGAATTATCCACTTTTTTAACGGGTTCACTATGAAATTGAATCGACTTTAAATTTGATGTTTTACTTTGAAAGTTTCACTTGCTTCAATTTGCATTTCCAATTGAAATCTCAACTGAGCACAAATTCACTTTACTTGAAAAATCGCAAATGCGTAATTCCATGAGCTTAACGTATTACCAAGTGCACCCTTTTTACTCACAGTAATTGCACGCTAAATGAAAACCTCCAGCGAAAAAAAAACCTCTCCAAACGCGCACCTAACCGCATTCGACAACGGGTGCGAAAACTTCCTCAAGTTGTTGCACAGTTCTGGGCTTAACCGGGTGCTTGAAGGTACAGAAAGCACACAACTTGACCTCATTTCATGGCGCGACGCCAGCGTGAACCACCAGGACCACTTCAAACCTGGAAAATTACTTTTCATTGACTTTACTGTTGAATCTTTTTTTTTGCAAATGCTTGAAAAAAATGCTTTAAAAAGCAATAATTTAAGTAAAAATTAGTCCACATTTCTAATTTCGTTTGACAAAATTTTCAAGTTCAGATTAGTGTGTAGTTGTCACTTTATGTTGTTGTTGTGAAAGGATACACGATAATGCAAAATAACTCAAAAAATATCAATAAAGAATAATTTTTTAATTCTCGAATCTCGTGAAAAGACACCAAACCCCTTCATTTAGTCACATTTCCCACGTTGATCGCTCAACTGCAAACAGCTTATTCAATGGGGCCCCTTCAATTATTCCGCTCAATGTTCCCCAACTTTGGCCCTTAATCCCGGGCAAAATAGTTCTCAAACACTGAAAAGGCCCTTCGACGACGATGGTTAGCCACTTGACAAAAGTAGCCTCCATCACCGCACAGCACAGCACGAGACGAGAAAACTCTTGTTTCGCTCTCCAAAGTGTCATCATTCCGCCATGGCCCGATGATAGTGCAACTATCCGGACGAAGGCGGAAAACTTGGCCCCTCCGTTTATAATCCCAACAGGAAAGCGGGCAAAGTATTTGCATTTAAAAAGTTGAGAGATTGCATACATTGCGCTTCTTCCGGACCTTGGTCGACGACCGTTGTGGGCGGCACTGCCTGATGAAGACAGCGGATCGACGGGCAGGGACAAACAGATTTGGGAAAATTTAACGGTCATTTTGAATGTTTGGTGAGTTTGGGAATACACCTCGAAGTGTTTAAATTCACCACAAGCAAAAAAAATGCAAATCAAACAAAAGTTTCAAATCCAATTGTCTGTGAATTATGTTTAATGTAAAAGAAGGATAGCATAAGGAAATATCCGTGGAAAGAAAAGTACAGCGAGGAGCACTTTCAGAGGAAAGAAGTCATATTATGATGGCCAGCTTCCGTCCATAAATGGGCCAAGCCAATGGAAGCAAAACTTCTTTGCGAAACGATTTGCTAGACACAACACAGACATAGAACAGGTTCAACTCTTAGGTGGGCTCGAAGCTCAAACAGAAAAGTAAGACATTTTTAAATAATAATTAAAAAAATCAAAAATATTTATAAATCCCTCAAGTTTTATTTTCAAAGACAAACATAACTTTATCTCTTCTTAAATCCAACAATCAACAATTTAACCGACAATTTGAATAAGCGAAAAAAAAAATAAACATTTCAATGATTCTGTTCGCCTTTGCTATCATTTTAAATGATTTTTGATGAGAGATGGAAACATCTTTCTGCATTTATTTCTTATACGAAACGAGATTTCGTACACATTTTCGCTTTTTTATTATTTTTTGGTAAAATACTAAAATTTTCATAAACTACCGTTTTTATTCGAAAATACCTAAAATTTCACATTTTTTCCGTTTTTTTTTCGAAATTTAAACGAGAATCAAACGAAACGAAATTTTGAATTCCTTTTTTAGATTATTTATTCTTTTGATTAAATTTGGTTTTTATTAATTATTTTTATTGAAAAATACTCAAAGTTACACAAATTACCATATTTTTTTCAAAAACAAATCGATTTTTTTTTTCAAAACGATAACGCGGTGGTTAGCGGCTTAGGCTGCCGATCCCTCATGTGTGCTAAAGGGACCCGAGTTCGATTCCCACCCATCTCCTCTGGGTGTTCCGTGTTTGTCCCGTTTAGTTAGTAAATTCAGTCTGAATATATATTTCTGTTTATAATGTTTTTCTTTTTTATATTTACTCCAATTTTATTAAGGAACATTTTTTTAAAAACCGTATTTTTCATAAAACTTTTTATATAAAAAAAGATATTTTGTGGCAATTGCAGTATTCTCCAGAAATAAACTATATTAAAGAGAAAATGCATACTAAATTTCGCTACGTTACCCATATTGCATATTATGAATATTTAAATATTTTCGCAAAAATACGGTATTTGGTGATAATTTTAGGGTTTTCCAAAAAAACTCAGAAATTTCAAACAAAATTTGGCTTTGTTTGATATATATTGCAAATTATGAAAAATATAACACTTTCGAAACATACGGTAATTTGTGAAAATTTTAGTATTTTCAAAAAAACTCTTATAACTGAATTGAAAACGAACGCAGTGTAAAATATAGTAATGAAAATTTCGATATATTTTTTTAAATGCGGTGCTTTGTTAAAAAATGATTACCGTCATCTGGGGCGAATCGAGACACATGGGGCGAATTGGGACAACTGTTTTAGCCTTGTTACTGCATAATAATTGAGTGTTTAAACTTAAATTATTAAAAAAAATATATTCGTAGCTAAGCTTTGAATAATTCAGCAATTCCCCACGAAAACAGCATCTAATCTAATCTAATCTAATCTAATCTAATCTAACACAAACGCAGCCAGTCCGATGAAAGCATGCTGGAAAGTCTTGTGATTAGATTACGCCCCAAGCACTTTTCTTGTCAATATTAATAATTGCAATACATCCGAGATCACCCGAAAATGTAATACAAAAATTAAAGCGGCCAGCCCTACTGCGTTGTGTTTACCGCAGAGAGGATTCTGTGAACGGATCACATTCCACAGAATCTACAGGGGAGGAAGGATGCGTGGACATACCGTACCAAACGCTCCGGATCAGTTAGGTGTGGTGTGTTAGTGGATCAGTTAGGTAGTGGTGTGTTTGGCAGATAATTATATTTTCAGGGGGAAGTGGAATTGGGCAAAATGGGATTAAGGAATGGAAAAGTGTGGAAGGGGTAGGAGGGCTATTGAATTTATAGTATAATGCTATAAGGGAATATAATCATTTAGCAAATAATGATGGAAAGCTCTCACCAAGAATCAGCAAATCTTAAAATCTTTGAAAGACACAGCCAGATTGTGTCCCAACCTGCAGCTCCTAAGTTCTTAGGAGCCGCCAATCCGGCCGCATCAAATCAGCCAAGATTTCCTCGTCATCTGCGCGATTGAGGCTCTATCCCAGGTCAGCGACGTCTTCCCGGACATGCAGCAACGCAACGCGAATCCCGGATATCTCCACCATCTCCACCTTGTCCACTGCCACTCACAAGTTCGTCTATAACTAGCCGATAAGAATTTGACGGAAATCCTCAGAAGACGAAAAAAACGCGGAGCGAAAAATCAAACAAACCGGACGCGACCATAGCTTACTGCGATCCGCAATTCCCCACGAAAACAGCATGGAAAAAAACAAAAGTGCTCAGATCGGGCTCAAAATTTTTCTGGGGGTTCCCTGGCCGAAATAATTAGACCCGTATTTTTTTTTGTTTGGCCATTAGGGTGACCTACGGCGTGTTAGGGTGGTCTAAAAAATGGCAATTTTCATCGATTTTCGCAAAAAACACTTTTTTGGAAAAATCATAACTCCTCGCCATTTCAACCGATTTCAATTGTCTTATTCGCAAATGAAAGGTGATAAGTTGGCCTTTCAAAGAAAAATAGTAAGAAGTTTCAAAAATCTAGCCTAACAAATGAAAAAGTCGAATGAAACTTTAGAATGCCGTTTTGACGGTGTCTGGACCAAAGAGCTTATGTCTGGAAATATTTTTATCGGATTCCCCGGACATTTTTACATAACATACTAAAAAATGGGAGGAGTTCATTAATAGAATTCCAAGATATGTTTTTTAGAAAATAAAATCCGTGTTTTTCGACGCGCCGTGCGTAAAAGCGAAAAAATGGCAAAATCGGCAAAAAATCAACTTTTTTCACTAAAACTGCGATAACTTTGAAATTTCAGCGATGACCTATACATGTCTGGGTACCAAAAGTTGCGTTTTTTAATTACAAAAAATTTGGTACCCAGACATGTATAGGTCATCGCTGAAATTTTAAAGTTATCGCAGTTTAAGTGGAAAAAGTTGATTTTTTGCCGATTTTGCCATTTTCCCGGTTTTGCGCACGGCGCGTCCAAAAACTCGGATTTTATTTTCAAATAATCATATCTTGGAATCCATGAACTCCTCCCATTTTTTAGTATGTTACGTAAAAATGCCCGGGGAATCCGATAAAAATATTTCCAGACATAGGCTCTTTGGTCCAGACACCGTCAAAACGGCATTTTAATGTTTCATACGCCCTTTTCATATGTTAGGCTAGATTTTTGAAACTTCTTATTATTTTTATTTGAAAGGCCAACTTATCACCATTCATTTGCGTATAAGACAATTGAAATCGGTTGAAATGGCGAGGAGTTATGATTTTTCCAAAAAAGTGTTTTTTGCGAAAATCGATGAAAATGGCCATTTTTCAGACCACCCTAACACGCCGTAGGTCACCCTAATGGCCAAACAAAAAAATACGGGTCAATTATTTCGGCCAGGGAACCCCCAGAAAAATTTTGAGCCCGATCCGAGCACTTTTGTTTTTTTCCATGCTGTTTTCGTGGGGAATTGCTGAATTAACATGTTTTGGTTGGATCAAGCAAATTTTAAAAATATATTAAAAAAGAGTTATCGTCGATAATAATAATATTCTATCGGTGAAAATTACGTTTTTCAGTTAAAAAAAAATTGTTTTCTCATAAAAGATACCATGGGAGGAGGCGCATGGTGGCTCATGTAAATTTTAATAATTGCTTAATATGCCTTATTACATGTCGTTTTTAAATGTTTTACATTTCTTTTACCTTTGATAAGCATGAACTTTCACAAAAAGTAGTTTTTAATCAAAAAGTGAAACACAACTTTCTTCGTATAAATCTCCAATGGGTGTTTTCGATTAGTAATATTTTGCTTGCTCAATACCGTATATCACCGATAAAATTATCGAAATAACGATAACGATAGATTATCATTATCGACCCGCCGATAACGATAGAGCTATCGTGGACAAAAAGCGTTGTAGTGTATGAATCGAATTATTTGGACCCTTTGCAATGATTTTGGGTCTCGTGGTGCAGGGGTAGCGGCTTCGGCTGCCGATCCCGATGATGCTATGAGACGCGGGTTCGATTCCCGCCTTATCCACTGAGCTTCTATCGGATGGTGAAGTAAAACGTCGGTCCCGGTTTCTCCTGTCTCGTCAGAGGCGCTGAAGCAGAAATCCCACGTTAGAGGAAGGCCATGCCCCGGGGGGCGTAGTGCCAATAGTTTCGTTTTTTTTTTTTGCAATGATTTTAAAAATCTTAAAATACGTTTTCCGATGGTTAAGTAAATTTCACAAGAATTTATTTTTTTAGCATTAAAATTGGACTAATGTTTTGCAATATAAGATATCACTAAGAATTTTTTTATTATAATTTATTTTTATTTTTTGCATGGCAATATCGCAACAACCACAAGTCAAATCAGCAATGTCCAAAAAAAAATAAAGGAAAATTTTCTCAGCTTTTTATATTTTTTTCAAAGTTTTGATAAAAATAAGTGAAACGAATTTTGTGAAATGTTTGATGCTTTAAAAACACTATTCAAAAATAATTAAAACATGGTACATTAGGGTGTAATATGATTGTATGGAAACAAATAAAATTGTCCAAATTAAGCTAGCACAGCAACTATTTGGATCCTCATAGGATCCTTAACAACTCCCCAAAATTTGGTAAGGATTGGTTAAGTCCCCACTTTGCGCAAAGCGCTTCAATTTTCCATAAAAAATTGTATGGGAAAAATCTTTTTTTTTTATTTTGATATTTTAAAAATCCACGTTTCACGCTTTTTAAAAAACCGGATTCATATTCGGATGCTCTGGAAGGTGCTCTACAACTTTCCCGAAGAGAGTATGGTGCTAACTTGCCCCTGAAAGAAGATACAGCGTCCTCAAAACTCGTCTAAAACGTGATTTTCGAGCAAAAAACACGTTTTAGACGAGTTTTGAACACGTTGTATCTTTTTATAGGAGCAAGTTAGCACCATAATCTCTTCGGGAAAGTTGTAGAGCATCTTTCAGAGTATTCGAATATGAATCCGGTTTAAGTACAGCTTGATGCGTGAAATTTAAAAATATAAAAACCAAAAAAATGGGTTTCCCCATACAAATTCCCATAGAAAATTGAATCGCTTTGCGCAAAGTGAGGACTAAACCAATCGTTCCCAAACTTTGGGGAGTTGTTAAGGACCCCAAAAGGAACTAAAAAGTTGCTGTGCCCATAAGATTTGGACAAATTTATTTTTTTCCATACAACCATATTACACCCTAATGTTACATACGTCCGTCTTACCCTATAGCTTAAAAGTTAGCTTTTTCCTTTTAAAACATAAATATCAAAAAATGAAAAAAAGTATTGAGTGATGAAAAGACTTTTTTTTACCGTGCCAATTTTTCCGAAAAGTGTGTGAAATGCTTGATAGTGTGCGTGCATACAGTTTCAAGCAACTGTCAAAATTGTGATAATCGCAAATTTGCACGCAGAAAAATTCAGCCTTATCAAATTGATAAATCACATTATCAACTTCAATAATTTTCATTTATTGTTTTGATAAAGTTGATTTATCGTTTTGATAACCTTTTCATATCAAAACGACATTTCATTGTTATTTTGATAAATTAAATTATCGCTTGAAATTTTTCGCATGCACGTTTTCTTCTGTCATCGAAACATAAACAAACAGCTGAAGGCAGCAGAATCAGCTTGGAATATATTGAGCACCCGGAAAACAACAAAATTTTCTACGCCGGTAAAGTAACCCAGCGGAGAGAAGTACCTTAACGTGCTGTTAAAGAAGTCGGAAATGCGACTACCATTGAGCATTCCCTGTAGAAACCAGGAACGACGACCAAGTCCGTGACGGCAAGTCCGGCAGTGACCAACACTGTTTTATGCAATCCAAACAGTAGCCGCCGCACAGTTCCTTTTAGCATCATCCGGACACAGAGAAATCAGATGTTAGCATCGATGGTGGTAAGTTTGCGTTGAGTCAAAATAAGTAAAGTTTTCATAGCTCGTTTACTTTTCCAAAGGTCATATCTGCGTAGGTACCCATGGCGCTCAGGATCTTTTGACAAATTACTCTAGGAATAAAAGTACAAATTTATCTTGCTAACCATTGAATTTATTTTAGGTGAATCTCACTCACCTGGTAATCAACCAGGAATCTCTGCATGGGAACCGGGAAACAGCTGGAAAATATGACATTTCATGGGCATGCAGACAACACGACACATCCGGTATCGGGAGAGTCTGGTGCGGGTGCGGAGTTTCCAGCCGAAGAGTCAAAATTTACCAAGTCGGAGACCAGTATAAAAGGTCAACGACATCATAGAAATGCGATGATGCGGTTGGTGCTAAACTTTTTGATTCCCACAGTAAAACCATGGATTTATGTAAATAAATAAAGCAATTTTGGCAATACTTCTTTTGCTTAATTTGAAACAATAAAAAATACGAAATAATCACCTGTATAATGGCGATAAATAGTATTATCATTTCAATAAAAACCTTATATTGTTTTGATAAAATAATTTATCAAAATGATAAATATTTGTATCGATTTGATTACTTTTGTTTTGACGTTTCTTCAATCACGATTATCAAATCGATAATTTATTTTGTCAAATTGATAAAAAAATATTATCAAACCGATAAGAAAACTTATTAATTTTGATAAAATAAATTATTGGTTGCCAACCGATAATTTTATTTATCGAAATGATAGCAGAAATTTATCGAATTGATAACTCTTTTTTCTGCGTGCATATTGTTTGTTAAAAAAACTATGCCCAGAATAAATTTTTATTTTAAATTCGATTAAAAACATGATGAATGACACAAAAAAAGTTTATTTACACATTTAAGAGGTAATATTATTATTATGTCAGACAAAAATAAATACTCAATCATAGATCAGGAAGGTGCTGTGTCCTATCCCTCGCCTACATCAGACCAAAATCCATGATAAAGCTGTCAGACCAAATCTGTCAGACCAAGACTGTCAGACCAAAGAGCAAAAAGTAAACAATCTTGGTCTTCGACGTAGGTGCACACAAATCAAGAAAAGAAAATTTGAAAAAGAATTTTATTTTTTCAATTCAATGACTGGTTTTGGACTGCAAAATTGAATGTACGTCAGAAAATGATTAAACAGTGCGGCGGCCTTTACACCGACAATTAAATAAGCAGTTAAAAGCCTTATTCTTCCACTTCAATTTTTGATCGCGTTTTCGGTTTACACCTGAACAATCTTGAATTTATTTATACAGATTTGTGATTCCTCTGTTTCCATCATTCCCTTGTCATAGATGCAATATTACATTGACATTTTTATGTGTAAACCTGTCAAAAATATGTTTATACTGCGGTATACCATCAACAGGGAGTAAAAAAAATCCCCTTTGAATGAAAAAAAAATTATATCATAACCTACTTGTACTTTGTAACCCTAAAACACAATTTTGGGACGTTTTGAGCCCTCCAAAAGCCAATCCAAAAACACTGCAAACAATAAAGTGGCATAATCATAAATATGTTAATGACGACCGTCGGTGAGAGTATGGATCAACTCAGATCGTTCTACACCCTTCGACAAAGTTGTTGGGAATTGAATCTCCTACAAGAATCCCACCCTTGAAAAAAAAATGGGTGAGACCAGCGCCACCTGCTGCCATATTTCTAAAGCGATATTTTTACCCATACATTTTCGCGATTTTTCCCATATAAACTTCATCGATAAAAAGCGACTCCTTAACGTTAACTGATTTGGCTCTAAATTGGACAATTCTGGAGTTTTTTTTGAATAGGACCTATAAACATATGAAACACAATAGCTTATAGGACCTTTTCAAAAAAAACTCTGGAATCACTTATTTTTGCCTAAAGAATCGAGCCAGGGGGTATCTCTTAAGATTTTCAAAAAAAAATTTTGTCGCCCTAGTGTGCACCTTGAAGTGTTAAAAAATTGAAGGATAATTTTAAGCGAAAACTTGAAGAGTGAAAATTTTCAATTCTTATGTATTTAGTAGAAAAATAATATTTATCAGATAAAACATAACTAATAATTCAAATTTATTCAAACCATCGTATTTTTCATATTATTGAACGTTTAAAAATGTTGAAAAAAATCCTTATCGAAGAATCCAACAAACCACCCACTGATCATCGTAATCGTTAATCTCGACGCTGCTGAACTCTGGAGCCTGGAAGCGATGTACCCGCTGCGCTCGCACTCTCTGTGGCAAACCCCGCCAAAGTCAGGTCAAATCGGTTGTTTTTTCCGCCATGTGCCGTTGTTCCCGTGTGCAGAGAAAAAAAAGAGATGGAAACTGCTCCACCCCAGAATCAAACATCCGTCGGGCTGGATTCGTGGGAATGGATAACACAAATGTTTGAACGTGTACGCTCAGGAAGGTGCAATGGATCACAGACAAATGGAGTGTTTTCTGTATGTTTAGACATAAAATTCCCACATTTCATAATGCCACTATCTCAGCAACTTATGGTGGAATTTTCAATGTTAAAAATGAAACATTTGAGAAAATTTATGATCTCCACGAAAAAAAAAATTAGAATTTTTTTAAAATCAGGCCTAACATTCCAAAAGGCCAAACATTCAATATGACGCCCTCTTGAAGGTTAGTCTTAATTCCGAACTTTCAAAATATTTTTTTGGAAAAGTTATAAATAAAATCCAATTCCGAGTTTGGTGGAGAATTGCTCAATTGTGTAAATTTGAACACACATTATATTTTTTAAGTGTTTTTAATGATTTCTTCCTAGTTCTGTGAAGTCATTCCATTGTTTAAAGTTTAAAATACACTCAACCCCCGGTGGTTCATCACTTTTTCGTTTGACACTTTTTTAGTTTATTGGTTGGTCAAAGTCAAACTAAAAAGTGACGAACTGTCACTTTTTACACGGCGCTCACGCACACTCTCAAAACAAACGTTTGATAATTTGTGTGAACTTCGTATAAAAGGGATGTCAAACTACAAAGTGACCCCGTTCGTTTGACAATAGTGTACATTCAAAATATACCTAAAAGCATATTTGAAACACAAAAAAGAGTTTGATTCAATTTGATTTCAAGCAACTGTCAAACGCGTGCGATTGTGCAGTGGTGAATTCAACATCTTCATGGTGAGTTTCTGGTAGTTTGATGATAACTGAACAGTTTTACGTCTATTTGCTTTTTTTTGAAAAAAATAATGAAAAATTGGTTTAAAATCAATCCTCCACTTATCTGTTCAAATCGACCAAAAGGCACAGCCAAAAACCCATTTTTTTTCTTTTTTGTACTGCCATCAGAGTCACTTTCTATCCACCACTAGGATAATACCAAAGAGACCAAGAGCTGAGCTGGAATCTCGCAGCGCTTGCACTGCTGCAACAGTCGCAAAGAATGGAAATTTTAAACATAGCTGCATGGTTCCGAGGCAAAACCCCGGAATGTTTTGTATGCTTTGCAAATAGTGAGTCGGTGCCGGTTTGGTTGGTCGTTCTAGGGTCGGTGCAACTGGTGGTCAATTTTTTTTTCGTGGTGGGTTTTTTGTCTGAACGTCAAACTCGATTGTTCAACACGTCGATAAAGCGCAAAAAAAATATAATCGGAAAGAACGTAAATTTGAATTTGCCATCAGTTTTCTTTGGGATTTGAATTTAGATTTGGTTCTTGTTTTGAGTTGCCATAACTTCTAAATTTAGGCAAATTTAACGATGAATGGATAGTTATCGGCAATTATCACCCTCCAGGAGGGCATTTAATGCCTTAGCTGCGAATTAACTACCAACTAATGAGCACTTAAAACTTCACTGATAACAGTCTAATCACCTCGTGGCGTTTCAACGGTCTGTGAAGATGCAAAACTGCTAATGACACGTATCGATTAGGTAATACGATTATTCCGTTTAGCACCGGAATATCGAGTTCCCCTTTACCGGGCAGCTACCGTAAACCTTGGTACTTTGACAATCATAAATCGACGACATATTTGGTGTTTGTAACTCAAAAAGATATTTCAAAAATTTTACTGAAATTGACAAGCCGTCCAACCAACACCGTCCTACGGTAGCAAAATGCAATTATGCACAGCCTACTAACGATGCGCCATAGTTGGCCTTTGCTGCGCCAATGCGATTTGCCATAATGGCTGCCAAATCGTATCTCTTGTCATCGTTGTCGTTCAGGGAACTCACCACTACCACACCCCGGGTTCCGGTAATCGAGGCCGTTGCGTGTTCTCTAGCACCTGTCCGCGCTCCTCGGAAATGAGCATCCATCGGAACGAATCACGCGGTTGTTCGGGGTGGGAACTCTGGCCAGTTGAAAAACCAGCTGTCAAACTTGCCATAATGGAGTCTGTCATGGCGGGGCGGCGGTTGATGGGAAGTTTGTCGTTATGACTAATGAATATCAATGCGGAGCGGAACTCGGCTCGAACTGGGCTTCGTTGGGAAGGGGAATTCAATTATGCCGATTATACGGACTCGGAAAAGTGTAGAATAATTATGCCCACTGATTTATAAACGAGGAGAGCACGTGTGTGCGTAGGGAAATTAGTTCAGTCGGTCAGAGAAGGCAGAGTTGCCAGAAACCATTTTTTAGTTTTTAGGTTTTGGTTTTTAGTTTTTAGTTTTTAGTTTTTAGTTTTTAGTTTTTAGTTTTTAGTTTTTAGTTTTTAGTTTTTAGTTTTTAGTTTTTAGTTTTTAGTTTTTAGTTTTTAGTTTTTAGTTTTTAGTTTTTAGTTTTTAGTTTTTAGTTTTTAGTTTTTAGTTTTTAGTTTTTAGTTTTTAGTTTTTAGTTTTTAGTTTTTAGTTTTTAGTTTTTAGTTTTTATGTTTTAGTTTTTAGTTTTTAGTTTTTAGTTTTTAGTTTTTAGTTTTTAGTTTTTAGTTTTTAGTTTTTAGTTTTTAGTTTTTAGTTTTTAGTTTTTAGTTTTTAGTTTTTAGTTTTTAGTTTTTAGTTTTTAGTTTTTTAGTTTTTAGTTTTTAGTTTTTAGTTTTTAGTTTTTAGTTTTTAGTTTTTAGTTTTTAGTTTTTAGTTTTTAGTTTTTAGTTTTTAGTTTTTAGTTTTTAGTTTTTAGTTTTTAGTTTTTAGTTTTTAGTTTTTAGTTTTTAGTTTTTAGTTTTTAGTTTTTAGTTTTTAGTTTTTAGTTTTTAGTTTTTAGTTTTTAGTTTTTAGTTTTTAGTTTTTAGTTTTTAGTTTTTAGTTTTTAGTTTTTAGTTTTAGTTTTTAGTTTTTAGTTTTTAGTTTTTAGTTTTTAGTTTTTAGTTTTTAGTTTTTAGTTTTTAGTTTTTAGTTTTTAGTTTTTAGTTTTTAGTTTTTAGTTTTTAGTTTTTAGTTTTAGTTTTAGTTTTAGTTTTTAGTTTTTAGTTTTTAGTTTTTAGTTTTTAGTTTTTAGTTTTTAGTTTTTAGTTTTTAGTTTTTAGTTTTTAGTTTTTAGTTTTTAGTTTTTAGTTTTTAGTTTTTAGTTTTTAGTTTTTAGTTTTTAGTTTTTAGTTTTTAGTTTTTAGTTTTTAGTTTTTAGTTTTTAGTTTTTAGTTTTTAGTTTTTAGTTTTTAGTTTTTAGTTTTTAGTTTTTAGTTTTTAGTTTTTAGTTTTTAGTTTTTAGTTTTTAGTTTTTAGTTTTTAGTTTTTAGTTTTAGTTTTTAGTTTTTAGTTTTTAGTTTTTAGTTTTTAGTTTTTAGTTTTTAGTTTTTAGTTTTTAGTTTTTAGTTTTTAGTTTTTAGTTTTTTTTTTTTAGTTTTTAGTTTTTAGTTTTTAGTTTTTAGTTTTTAGTTTTTAGTTTTTAGTTTTTAGTTTTTAGTTTTTAGTTTTTAGTTTTTAGTTTTTAGTTTTTAGTTTTTAGTTTTTAGTTTTTAGTTTTTAGTTTTTAGTTTTTAGTTTTTAGTTTTTAGTTTTTAGTTTTTAGTTTTTAGTTTTTAGTTGTTAGTTTTTAGTTTTTAGTTTTTAGTTTTTAGTTTTTAGTTTTTAGTTTTTAGTTTTTAGTTTTTAGTTTTTAGTTTTTAGTTTTTAGTTTTTAGTTTTTAGTTGTGGGTGTGGTGTGTTGGGGTGGGTTGGGGTTGGTGTGGGGGGTTGTGGGTGGTTGGGGGTGGGGTGGTGTGTTGGGTGGTGGGGTTGTGGGTGTGGGGTGGGTGTGGGGTGGTGTGGGGGTGTTGGGTGTGGGTGTGGTGGGGTGGGGGTGTGGGTGGGGTTGGGTGGTGGGTGTGGGTTGGTGTTGGGTGTGGGGGTGGGGGGTGGTGTGGTGGTGGGGTGGTGGGGTGGTGGGGGTGGGTGGGTGTGGGTGGTTGGGTGTGGGGGTGGTGGGTGGGGGTGGGGGTTGGGTGGTGGGGTTGGGGGGGTTGGTGGGTGGGTTGGGGTGTGGTGGTGGGGGGGTTGGGGGTGGGTGGGGTGGGGTGGGGGTGTGGTGGGGTGGGTGGTGGGGTGGTGGGTGGGGTGTGGGTGGGGTGGGGTTGGTGGGTGGGTGGGGGTGGGTGGTGGGTGGGGTGGTGGGTGGTGTGGGGTGGTGGTGGGGTGGGGTGTGGGGTGGTGGGGTGGGGTGGGGTGGGGGTGGTGGGGTGGGGGTGGGGGGTGTGGGGGTGGGGGGTGGGGTGGGTGGTGTTGGGTGGGGGGTGGTGGGGTGGTGGGTGTGGGGGTGGTGGGTGGTGGGTGGGGTGTGGTGGTGGGGTGGGGTGTGGGGGGTGGTGGGGTGTGGGGGGGTGGGGGTGGGGGTGGGGGTGGTGGGGTGGGGGTGGGGTGGTGTGGTGGTGGGGTGGGGGGTGGGGGTGGTGGGGGGGTGGGGGGTGGGTGGGTGGGTGGTGGGGTGGGTGGGGTGGGGTGTGGGGTGGTGGGGTGGTGGGTGGTGGGGTGGGGTGGGGTGTGGGTGGGTGTGGGGTGGGTTGGGTGGTGGGTGGGTGTGGTGTGGGTGGTGGGGTGGGGGGTGGGTGGTGGTGGGGTGGTGTGGGGGGGTGTGGGGTGGTGGGTGGTGGGGGTGTGGGGTGGTGGGGGTGTGGGGTTGGTGGTGGGTGGGTGGTGTGTGGTGGGTGTGGGTGTGTGTGGGTGTGGGGTGGGGTGGGGTGGGGTGGGGTGGGGGTGTTGGGGGTGGTGGGTGGGGGGTGGTGGGTGGTGGTGTGGTGGGGTGGTGTGTGGGGTGGGGGGTGGGTGGGGGTGGGTGGTGGGGGTGGTGGGGGGTGGGGGGTGGTGGTGGGGTGGGGGGGTGTGGGGTGGGGTGGGGTGTGGGTGGGTGGGGGTGGGGTGGGGGTGGGGTGGTGGGGTGGGTGTGGGGGGGGGTGGTGTGGTGGGTGTGGGGTGTGGTGTGGGTGTGGGTGGTGGTGTGGGGTGGTGTTGGGTGTGGTTGTGGTGGTGGGTGGTTGGGTGGGGGGGTGTGGGGTGGGGGGTGTGTGGGTGGTGGGTGTGGGGTTGTGGGTGGGTGGGGTGGGGTGGGGGGGTGGGGTGGGGTTGGTGGGGGGTGGGGTGGGGTGGGGTGGTGGGGGTGGGTGTGGTGGGGTGGGGGTGGGTGGGTGGGGGGGGGGTGTGGGGTGGGGGGTGGGGGGTGGGGGTGGGGTGGTGGGGTGTGGGTGGGGGTGTGGGTGGGGGGGGGTGGGGTGGGGTGGGTGGTGGTGTGGGTGGTGGGGGTGGTGTGGGGTGGGGGTGGGGGTGTGGTGGTGGGTGGTGGGGGGTGTGGGGTGGTGGGGGGGTGGGGTGGGGGTGGGGGGGTGGGTGGGTGGGGGTGGGGGTGGGGGTGGGGTGGGGGGTGTGGGTTGGGGTGGTGGTGGGGGGTGGGGTGGGGGGTGGGGGGTGGGGGTGGGTGGTGGTGGGTGTGGTTGTGGTTGGGGTGGTGGGTGGGTGTGGGGTGGTGGGGGTGGGGGTTTGGGTGGTGTGTTTGGGGGGTGGTGGTTTGGTTTGTTGTGTGTTGGTTTTGGTTTTGGTTTTGTTTTTGTTTTTGTTTTTGTTTTTGTTTTTGTTTTTGTTTTTGTTTTTGTTTTTGTTTTTGTTTTTGTTTTTGTTTTTTTTTTTGTTTTTGTTTTTGTTTTTGTTTTTGTTTTTGTTTTTGTTTTTGTTTTTGTTGTTAGTTGTTTTGTTGTTTTTGTAGTTTTTGTGTTTGTTAGTTTTGGTTTGTGTGTTTTTGTGTGTTTGTTGGTTGTTGTAGGTTGGTGTTGTTGTTAGTGTTTAGTGTGTTTGTTAGTGTTGTTTTGAGTTGTTTGTTTTGTAGTGTGTTGGTTTGTTTGTTTGTGTAGTTTGTTGTTGTGTTTTTGTTGTTTGTGTTTTTGGTTTGTAGTTTTTGTGGTTTGTGTGTAGTTTTGTTGTGTTTTTTGTAGTGGTTTGTGTGTTGTTGTTGGTTGTTGTTGTTGTTGTTAGTTGTGTATGGTTTGTGTTTTGTGTTGTTGGTGTGTGTTGGTTGTTTGAGTGTTAGTTTTAGTGTTTTAGTTTTTGTTTTGGGTGTTGTTTAGGTTTTGGTGTTGTTTGTTGGTTTTGTAGTTTTAGTGTTGTGTAGTTGTGTTTGGTTGTTGTTAGTTGTTAGTTGTTAGTTGTTAGTTTTTAGTTTTTAGTTTTTAGTTTTTAGTTTTTAGTTTTAGTTTTTAGTTTTTAGTTTTTAGTTTTTAGTTTTTAGTTTTTAGTTTTTAGTTTTTAGTTTTTAGTTTTTAGTTTTTAGTTTTTAGTTTTTAGTTTTTAGTTTTTAGTTTTTAGTTTTTAGTTTTTAGTTTTTAGTTTTTAGTTTTTAGTTTTTAGTTTTATAGTTTTTAGTTTTTAGTTTTTAGTTTTTAGTTTTTAGTTTTTAGTTTTTAGTTTTTAGTTTTTAGTTTTTAGTTTTTAGTTTTTAGTTTTTAGTTTTTAGTTTTTAGTTTTTAGTTTTTAGTTTTTAGTTTTTAGTTTTTAGTTTTTAGTTTTTAGTTTTTAGTTTTTAGTTTTTAGTTTTTAGTTTTTAGTTTTTAGTTTTTAGTTTTTAGTTTTTAGTTTTTAGTTTTTAGTTTTTAGTTTTTAGTTTTTAGTTTTTAGTTTTTAGTTTTTAGTTTTTAGTTTTTAGTTTTTAGTTTTTAGTTTTTAGTTTTTAGTTTTTAGTTTTTAGTTTTTAGTTTTTAGTTTTTAGTTTTTAGTTTTTAGTTTGTATTTTTTAGTTTTTAGTTTTTAGTTTTTAGTGTTTAGTTTTTAGTTTTTAGTTTTTAGTTTTTAGTTTTTAGTTTTTAGTTTTTAGTTTTTAGTTTTTAGTTTTTAGTTTTTAGTTTTTAGTTTTTAGTTTTTAGTTTTTAGTTTTTAGTTTTTATTTTTTAGTTTTTAGTTTTTAGTTTTTAGTTTTTAGTTTTTAGTTTTTAGTTTTTAGTTTTTAGTTTTTAGTTTTTAGTTTTTAGTTTTTAGTTTTTAGTTTTTAGTTTTTAGTTTTTAGTTTTTAGTTTTTAGTTTTTAGTTTTGTTTTTAGTTTTTAGTTTTTAGTTTTTAGTTTTTAGTTTTTAGTTTTTAGTTTTTAGTTTTTAGTTTTTAGTTTTTAGTTTTTAGTTTTTAGTTTTTAGTTTTTAGTTTTTAGTTTTTAGTTTTTAGTTTTTAGTTTTTAGTTTTTAGTTTTTAGTTTTTAGTTTTTAGTTTTTAGTTTTTAGTTTTTAGTTTTTAGTTTTTAGTTTTTAGTTTTAGTTTTTAGTTTTTAGTTTTTAGTTTTTAGTTTTTAGTTTTTAGTTTTTAGTTTTTAGTTTTTAGTTTTTAGTTTTTAGTTTTTAGTTTTTAGTTTTTAGTTTTTAGTTTTTAGTTTTTAGTTTTTAGTTTTTAGTTTTTAGTTTTTAGTTTTTAGTTTTTAGTTTTTAGTTTTTAGTTTTTAGTTTTTAGTTTTTAGTTTTTAGTTTTTAGTTTTTAGTTTTTAGTTTTTAGTTTTTAGTTTTTAGTTTTAAGTTTTTTTTTAATTGGTTTCCCTATCAAAGCCCGGACATCACTTCCAACAGAGACATTTTTCCCAGCATTGAATAGAGTTTTCCGAGAAAGAGAGTGCACTGCAAACTTTATCGCTCGTTCGATACTCTGCTTCACGACGCTTTTCATCGGAATACATTTAATTGATTTCGAAACTAAACGACGTGAACGATGACAGAATATGGTTCTGCAGAGGGGAAAACTGCGGCCATCATTATGCTAATCAAAGTTTTAATTGAAGGATTATAACGATAAGCTGCAAAACTGTATTTGATTTGCTGCACATGTGTGCGTGTGAGTGTGAATTTTCCTCTCATTTAGTCAATGTCAATATTTGAACTTGTTCGACTAAACGAACGTTAATTACGAGATTCTGCTCATTATATCGGTATGTTTAACTTATTTAGATTCGATGAGAAGTTTAATTGCAACCTTGAAATGAGGCTTATTGAAATTAAATGCTCTCAATTTCAATTTTATGCTTGGTTTTTTTTTGCATTCATTCAAAGTTATACATGAAAAATGTTTCAAAATTAATGAACCACATAAAACGAGCTACTGAATGTCACGTTTCCATTAAAACCCCGGGTGGTCAGACGAGTATTCTTCCAGCATCAAGGTGAAAGCCAGTACCCCTCACGTTTGGTTAATCCACGTGGGAATAATTCCACGCAACATGTGCATCATCATCATTAGGGTTAGTGAAATTTCACGATTTCGCGGACAGCGTGAAATCCGCGAAATTTGTCTTTTTCCGTGAAATCCGTGAAATGTTTGTGTGAAACTGTAACGATTTTTCTCAAAATATTTTATCAAACTCAAATAGGAATAAAAATTATTTAAAGAACTACTGTAGAATTCAGCGAGATAATACCTTTGTTCAATTACTAATACAGGGTTAGTGAATTTTGATGATTTCGCGGACGGTGTGAAATTCTTGAAATTGACAAATTTTCTCAAATATATTTTTTTCTTCAAATATTTACATCAATATTTCAACCATAAAGACTATTTAAGTAAATTTTATAAGTTTCCAATTGAAAAGCTTGATATGAACAATTTGAAGAATTGTTTAGATTTTTCAGTTTTTTTTGTAACTAACCAAATTTAGTATTATTTTTTCACTTTAGTAAAAATTTTACTTATATTTTATTTGAACTGTAAAATCTCAAAAGAAATTCAAAGAAATAAGCTTTATTTTATTAGAAATTAAATTAATAGTATTTTTATCTTTGAAATCACATTTTAAAAACATTTCAGATTTTTTTCGGAGTTCTGTTTAATTTTAAAATAATTTTGATTATTTGGATGGATGATTCCCGTGAAAGTTAGAAAAATTTCTGTTTTCATTTTGAATAAAAAATTCGATTTTGTTGCAAATTATATTATTTTTGCCTATTGATTTTAAATTTAGTTTTTGAAAAGAAATCCTTCAAAAATATTTTGAATGGGCTAAATGACGCAGAAAATTCAAACTATTTTACTCATTTTAGACAAGATCGTGAACCTTGCTTTGATATGAATTTTAATAAAATGTAAACTGATAAAACAGAAGCAAATCAGCGAAAATGTTTTTGCATTATTAGTTGAATATTAAAAAAGTAGTTCAATAAATGATAATACGCATGCCCTACATTTTGTTTTAAAATATAAATAGAGCTCATCCATAAACCAGGTGGAAACTTTTTTGAAAACTATGAGATTTAGTGAAGATTTTTTTAGTTTGTTGAAGAATAATATATTATGAAGCATAACTAGTAGTTTCTGCGATTTAAACAAAAGATTTTTAGAGATATTTTAACATTTTTCACGTTCCGCGAAATTTGCGTGAAATTTTGTGTTTTGAAATTGAGTTCCCCGTGAAATTTGCTATTTTCGAGCGTGAAAAATCACTAAGCCC